>NC_091239.1:8008746-8175107 GCF_040958095.1 Procambarus clarkii | reverse complement strand
AATGTGTTTTCATTAGAATTAACTATAATGTTCTTGATTTTCCTTTTATATTAACGAGGAAAGATGTACACGTAAAACCGCTCTAATCCGGCTGAAACGTCGATATATGCAATAAAAACCGAACTTCTCCCCTTTTCAACATCTTACTTAGTGTTTTAACGAGAAACAAATAGATGATTGAAAATGAAGTATTTAAGGTTATTATCTAATCAATTATGTGTTTGCATCATTTTTATTGTATATATATGAATTAATACCCATGGACTGAAAATTCACAAAAACGTGGAAAACGGCAAAATATTGCCTAATTCGATGATATTTTGTTTAAATCACATGAAGGAAAAGGAGATGATAAATGTCAAAATATTGCTATATTCGATGATTTTTCGTACGAAACAAAATGCAAGAAAACTTGCTTAAAATGCAATATTATGCGAAATTCTGAGATTTGAAGGCCAAATCACATATCGTGATACTACATGAAATAGTATCGAAATATTGGTAAAAATGAATATATTTACGTAATATCAAACTACATGAAAAACGTGAAAAAAGTCACTATATAACCATATTTGAGGGTTTTAACTTCAAATCATAGAGCGAGGTTTCGTATTATTTAGATCCAAGAAAAGACATATGACAATGTTGTTTCCAATACAAATGATAAAAAAACAATGTGTTTTCATTAGAATTAACTATAATGTTCTTGATTTTCCGTTTATATTAACGATGGAAGATGTACACGTAAAACCGCTCTAATCCGGCTGAAACGTCGATATATGCAAAAAAAACCGAACTTCTCCCCTTTTCAATATCTTACTCAGTATTTTAACGAGAAACAAATAGATGATTGAAAATGAAGTATTTAAGGTTATTATCTAATCAATTATGTGTTTGCATCATTTTTATCGTATATATATATGAATTAAAACCCATGGACTGAAAATTCACAAAAACGTGGAAAACGGCAAAATATTGCCTAATTCGATGATATTTTGTTTAAATCACATGAAGGAAAAGGAGATGATAAACGTTAAAATATTGCTAAATTCGATGATTTTTCGTACGAAACAAAATGCAAGAAAACTTGCTTAAAATGCAATATTATGCGAAATTCTGAGATTTGAAGGCCAAATCAAATATCGTGATACTACATGAAATAGTATCGAAATATTGGTAAAAATGAATATATTTACGTAATATCAAACTACATGAAAAACGTGAAAAAGTCACTATATAACCATATTTGAGGATTTTAACTTCAAATCATAGAGCGAGGTTTCGTATTATTTAGTTCCAAGAAAAGACATATGACAATGTTGTTTCCAATACAAATGATAAAAAACAATGTGTTTTCATTAGAATTAACTATAATGTTCTTGATTTTCCGGTTATATTACCGAGGGAAGATGTACACGTAAAACCGCTATAATCTGGCTGAAACGTCGATATATGCAATAAAAACCGAACTTCTCCCCTTTTCAATATCTTACTCAGTATTTTAACGAGAAATAAATAGATGATTGAAAATGAAATATTTAAGGTTATTATCTAATCAATTATGTGTTTGCATCATTTTTATCGTATATATATATGAATTAATACCCATGGACGGAAAATTCACAAAAACGTGGAAAACGGCAAAATATTGCCTAATTCGATGATATTTTGTTTAAATCACATGAAGGAAAAGGAGATGATAAACGTTAAAATATTGCTAAATTCGATGATTTTTCGTACGAAGCAAAATGCAAGAAAACTTGCTTAAAATGCAATATTATGCGAAATTCTGAGATTTGAAGGCCAAATCACATATCGTGATACTACATGAAATAGTATCGAAATATTGGTAAAAATGAATATATTTACGTAATATCAAACTACATGAAAAACGTGAAAAAAGTCACTATATAACCATATTTGAGGATTTTAACTTCAAATCATAGAGCGAGGTTTCGTATTATTTAGATCCAAGAAAAGACATATGACAATGTTGTTTCCAATACAATTGATAAAAAACAATGTGTTTTCATTAGAATTAACTATAATGTTCTTGATTTTCCGTTTATATTAACGATGGAAGATGTACACGTAAAACCGCTCTAATCCGGTTGAAACGTCGATATATGCAATAAAAACCGAACATCTTCCCTTTTCAATATCTTACTCAGTATTTTAACGAGAAACAAATAGATGATTGAAAATGAAGTATTTAAGGTTATTATCTAATCAATTATGTGTTTGCATCATTTTTATCGTATATATATATGAATTAATACCCATGGACGGAAAATTCACAAAAACGTGGAAAACGGCAAAATATTGCCTAATTCGATGATATTTTGTTTAAATCACATGAAGGAAAAAGAGATGATAAACGTTAAAATATTGCTAAATTCGATGATTTTTCGTACGAAGCAAAATGCAAGAAAACTTGCTTAAAATGCAATATTATGCGAAATTCTGAGATTTGAAGGCCAAATCACATATCGTGATACTACATGAAATAGTATCGAAATATTGGTAAAAATGAATATATTTACGTAATATCAAACTACATGAAAAACGTGAAAAAGTCACTATATAACCATATTTGAGGATTTTAACTTCAAATCATAGAGCGAGGTTTCGTATTATTTAGTTCCACGAAAAGACATATGACAATGTTGTTTCCAATACAAATGATAAAAAACAATGTGTTTTCATTAGAATTAACTATAATGTTCTTGATTTTCCGGTTATATTACCGAGGGAAGATGTACACGTAAAACCGCTATAATCCGGCTGAAACGTCGATATATGCAATAAAAACCGAACTTCTCCCCTTTTCAATATCTTACTCAGTATTTTAACGAGAAACAAATAGATGATTGAAAATGAAGTATTTAAGGTTATTATCTAATCAATTATGTGTTTGCATCATTTTTATTGTATATATATGAATTAATACCCATGGACTGAAAATTCACAAAAACGTGGAAAACGGCAAAATATTGCCTAATTCGATGATATTTTGTTTAAATCACATGAAGGAAAAGGAGATAATAAATGTCAAAATATTGCTATATGCGATGATTTTTCGTACGAAACAAAATGCAAGAAAACTTGCTTAAAATGCAATATTATGCGAAATTCTGAGATTTGAAGGCCAAATCACATATCGTGATACTACATGAAATAGTATCGAAATATTGGTAAAAATGAATATATTTACGTAATATCAAACTACATGAAAAACGTGAAAAAAGTCACTATATAACCATATTTGAGGGTTTTAACTTCAAATCATAGAGCGAGGTTTCGTATTATTTAGATCCAAGAAAAGACATATGACAATGTTGTTTCCAATACAAATGATAAAAAACAATGTGTTTTCATTAGAATTAACTATAATGTTCTTGATTTTCCTTTTATATTAACGAGGAAAGATGTACACGTAAAACCGCTCTAATCCGGCTGAAACGTCGATATATACAATAAAAACCGAACTTCTCCCCTTTTCAACATCTTAGTGTTTTAACGAGAAACAAATAGATGATTGAAAATGAAGTATTTAAGGTTATTATCTAATCAATTATGTGTTTGCATCATTTTTATTGTATATATATGAATTAATACCCATGGACTGAAAATTCACAAAAACGTGGAAAACGGCAAAATATTGCCTAATTCGATGATATTTTGTTTAAATCACATGAAGGAAAAGGGGATGATAAACGTCAAAATATTGCTAAATTCGATGATTTTTCGTACGAAACAAATTGCAAGAAAACTTGCTTAAAATGCAATATTATGAGAAATTCTGAGATTTGAAGGCCAAATCACATATCGTGATACTATATGAAATAGTATCGAAATATTGGTAAAAATGAATATATTTACGTAATATCAAACTACATGAAAAATGTGAAAAAAATCACTATTTTACCATATTTGAGGATTTTAACTTCAAATCATAGAGCGAGGTTTCGTATTATTTAGATCCAAGAAAATACATATGACAATGTTGTTTCCAATACAAATGATAAAAACCAATGTGTTTTAATTAGAAATAATTAAAATGTTCCTGATTTTCCGTTTATATTACCGATGGAAGATGTACACGTAAAACCGCTCTAATCCGGCTGAAACGTCGATATATGCAATAAAAACCGAACTTCTCCCCTTTTCAATATCCTACTCAGTATTTTAACGAGAAACAATGGTGGATTGAAAATGAAGTATTTAAGGTTAATTTCTAATCAATTATGTGTTTGCATCATTTTTATCGTATATTTAATGAATTAATAACATTAAACTGAAAATTCACAAAAACGTGGAAAAACGTCAAAATATTACCTAATTCGATGATATTATGTTTAAATCACATAAAGGAAAAGGGGATGATAAACATCAAAATATTGCTAAATTTGATGATTTTTCGTATGAAATAAAATGCAAGAAAACTTGCTTAAAATGCAATATTATGCGAAATCTGATATTTGAAGGCCAAATCACATATCGTGATACGACATGAAATAGTGTCGAAATATTGGTAAAAATGAATATATTTACGTAATATCAAACTACATGAAAAATGTGAAAAAAGTCACTATTTAACCATATTTGAGGATTTTAACTTCAAATCATAGAGCGAGGTTACGTATTATTTAGATCCAAGAAAAGACATATGACAATGTTTTTTCCAATACAAATGATAAAAATCAATGTGTTTTCATTAGAATTAACTAAAATGTTCCTGATTTTCCGTTTATATTACCGATGGAAGATGTAAACGAAAAACGCTCTTCTCCGGCTAAAACGTCGATATATGCAATAAAAACAGAACTTCTCCCCTTTTCAATATCTTACTCAGTATTTTAACGAGAAACAAATAGTTGATTGAAATAAAGTATTTAGGTTATTATCTAATCAATTATGAGTTTGCATCATTTTTATCGTATATATAATGAATTAATACCAATAAACTGAAAATTCACAAAAACGGGAAAAAACTGCCTAATTCGATGATATTTTGTTTAAATCACATGAGGAAAAGGATATGATAATCGTCAAAATATTGCTAAATTCGATGATTTTTCGTACGAAACAAAATGCAAGAAAACTTTCTTAAAAGGCAATATTATGCGAAATTCTGAGATTTGAAGGCCAAATCACATATCGTGATACTACATGAAATAGTATCGAAATATTGGTAAAAATGAATATATATACGTAATATCAAACTACATGAAAAACGTGAAAAAGTCACTATTTAACCATATTTGAGGATTTTAACTTCAAATCATAGAGCGAGGTTTCGTATTATTTAGATCGAAGAAAAGACATATGACAATGTTGTTTCCAATACAAACGATAAAAATCAATGTATTTTCATTAGAATTAACTAAAATGTTCCTGATTTTCCGTTTATATTACCGATGGAAGATGTACACGAAAACCGCTCTATTCTGGCTGAAACGTCGATATATGCAATAAAAACAGAACTTCTCCCCTTTTCAATATCTTACACAGTATTTTAACGAGAATCAAATAGTTGATTGAAAATTATGTATTTAAGGGTATTATCTAATCAATTATGTATTTGCATCATTTTTATCGTATATATAATGAATTAATACCCATAAACTGAAAATTTACAAAAACGTGGAAAAACGGCAAAATTTTGCCTAATTCGATGATATTTTGTTTAAATCACATAAAGGAAAAGGAGATGATAAACGTCAAAATATTGCTAAATTCGATGATTTTTCGTACGAAACAAAATGCAAGAAAACTTGCTTAAAATGCAATATTATGCGAAATTCTGATATTTGAAGGCCAAATCACATATCGTGATACGACATGAAATAGTATCGAAATATTGGTAAAATTTAATATATTTACGTAACATCAAACTACATGAAAAACGTTAAAAAAGTCACTATTTAACCATATTTGAGGATTTTAACTTTAAATCATAGAGCGAGGTTTCGTATTGTTTAGATCCAAGAAAAGACATATGACAGTGTTGTTTCCAATACAAATGAAAAAAATCAATGTGTTTTCATTAGAATTAACTAAAATGTTCCTGATTTTCCGTTTATAATACCGATGGAAGATATACACGAAAACCGCTCTATTCCGGATGAAACGTCGATATATGCAATAAAAACAGAACTTCTCCCATTTTCAATATCTTACTAAGTATTTTAACGAGAAACAATGGTGGATTGAAAATGAAGTATTTAAGGTTAATTTCTAATCAATTATGTGTTTGCATCATTTTTATCGTATATTTAATGAATTAATAACAATAAACTGAAAATTCACAAAAACGTGGAAAAACGTCAAAATATTACCTAATTCGATGATATTATGTTTAAATCACATAAAGGAAAAGGGGATGATAAACATCAAAATATTGCTAAATTTGATGATTTTTCGTATGAAATAAAATGCAAGAAAACTTGCTTAAAATGCAATATTATGCGAAATCTGATATTTGAAGGCCAAATCACATATCGTGATACGACATGAAATAGTGTCGAAATATTGGTAAAAATGAATATATTTACGTAATATCAAACTACATGAAAAATGTGAAAAAAGTCACTATTTAACCATATTTGAGGATTTTAACTTCAAATCATAGAGCGAGGTTTCGTATTATTTAGATCCAAGAAAAGACATATGACAATGTTGTTTCCAATACAAACGATAAAAATCAATGTATTTTCATTAGAATTAACTAAAATGTTCCTGATTTTCCGTTTATATTACCGATGGAAGATGTACACGAAAACCGCTCTATTCTGGCTGAAACGTCGATATATGCAATAAAAACAGAACTTCTCCCCTTTTCAATATCTTACACAGTATTTTAACGAGAATCAAATAGTTGATTGAAAATTATGTATTTAAGGGTATTATCTAATCAATTATGTATTTGCATCATTTTTATCGTATATATAATGAATTAATACCCATAAACTGAAAATTTACAAAAACGTGGAAAAACGGCAAAATTTTGCCTAATTCGATGATATTTTGTTTAAATCACATAAAGGAAAAGGAGATGATAAACGTCAAAATATTGCTAAATTCGATGATTTTTCGTACGAAACAAAATGCAAGAAAACTTGCTTAAAATGCAATATTATGCGAAATTCTGATATTTGAAGGCCAAATCACATATCGTGATACGACATGAAATAGTATCGAAATATTGGTAAAATTTAATATATTTACGTAACATCAAACTACATGAAAAACGTTAAAAAAGTCACTATTTAACCATATTTGAGGATTTTAACTTTAAATCATAGAGCGAGGTTTCGTATTGTTTAGATCCAAGAAAAGACATATGACAGTGTTGTTTCCAATACAAATGAAAAAAATCAATGTGTTTTCATTAGAATTAACTAAAATGTTCCTGATTTTCCGTTTATAATACCGATGGAAGATATACACGAAAACCGCTCTATTCCGGATGAAACGTCGATATATGCAATAAAAACAGAACTTCTCCCATTTTCAATATCTTACTAAGTATTTTAACGAGAAACAATGGTGGATTGAAAATGAAGTATTTAAGGTTAATTTCTAATCAATTATGTGTTTGCATCATTTTTATCGTATATTTAATGAATTAATAACAATAAACTGAAAATTCACAAAAACGTGGAAAAACGTCAAAATATTACCTAATTCGATGATATTATGTTTAAATCACATAAAGGAAAAGGGGATGATAAACATCAAAATATTGCTAAATTTGATGATTTTTCGTATGAAATAAAATGCAAGAAAACTTGCTTAAAATGCAATATTATGCGAAATCTGATATTTGAAGGCCAAATCACATATCGTGATACGACATGAAATAGTGTCGAAATATTGGTAAAAATGAATATATTTACGTAATATCAAACTACATGAAAAATGTGAAAAAAGTCACTATTTAACCATATTTGAGGATTTTAACTTCAAATCATAGAGCGAGGTTTCGTATTATTTAGATCCAAGAAAAGACATATGACAATGTTTTTTCCAATACAAATGATAAAAATCAATGTGTTTTCATTAGAATTAACTAAAATGTTCCTGATTTTCCGTTTATATTACCGATGGAAGATGTAAACGAAAAACGCTCTACTCCGGCTAAAACGTCGATATATGCAATAAAAACAGAACTTCTCCCCTTTTCAATATCTTACTCAGTATTTTAACGAGAAACAAATAGTTGATTGAAATAAAGTATTTAAGGTTATTATCTAATCAATTATGAGTTTGCATCATTTTTATCGTATATATAATGAATTAATACCAATAAACTGAAAATTCACAAAAACGGGAAAAAACGGCCTAATTCGATGATATTTTGTTTAAATCACATAAAGGAAAAGGATATGATAATCGTCAAAATATTGCTAAATTCGATGATTTTTCGTACGAAACAAAATGCAAGAAAACTTTCTTAAAAGGCAATATTTTTCGAAATTCTGAGATTTGAAGGCCAAATCACATATCGTGATACTACATGAAATAGTATCGAAATATTGGTAAAAATGAATATATTTACGTAATATCAAACTACATGAAAAACGTGAAAAAGTCACTATATAACCATATTTGAGGATTTTAACTTCAAATCATAGAGCGAGGTTTCGTATTATTTAGTTCCACGAAAAGACATATGACAATGTTGTTTCCAATACAAATGATAAAAAACAATGTGTTTTCATTAGAATTAACTATAATGTTCTTGATTTTCCGGTTATATTACCGAGGGAAGATGTACACGTAAAACCGCTATAATCCGGCTGAAACGTCGATATATGCAATAAAAACCGAACTTCTCCCCTTTTCAATATCTTACTCAGTATTTTAACGAGAAACAAATAGATGATTGAAAATGAAGTATTTAAGGTTATTATCTAATCAATTATGTGTTTGCATCATTTTTATTGTATATATATGAATTAATACCCATGGACTGAAAATTCACAAAAACGTGGAAAACGGCAAAATATTGCCTAATTCGATGATATTTTGTTTAAATCACATGAAGGAAAAGGAGATAATAAATGTCAAAATATTGCTATATGCGATGATTTTTCGTACGAAACAAAATGCAAGAAAACTTGCTTAAAATGCAATATTATGCGAAATTCTGAGATTTGAAGGCCAAATCACATATCGTGATACTACATGAAATAGTATCGAAATATTGGTAAAAATGAATATATTTACGTAATATCAAACTACATGAAAAACGTGAAAAAAGTCACTATATAACCATATTTGAGGGTTTTAACTTCAAATCATAGAGCGAGGTTTCGTATTATTTAGATCCAAGAAAAGACATATGACAATGTTGTTTCCAATACAAATGATAAAAAACAATGTGTTTTCATTAGAATTAACTATAATGTTCTTGATTTTCCTTTTATATTAACGAGGAAAGATGTACACGTAAAACCGCTCTAATCCGGCTGAAACGTCGATATATGCAATAAAAACCGAACTTCTCCCCTTTTCAACATCTTACTTAGTGTTTTAACGAGAAACAAATAGATGATTGAAAATGAAGTATTTAAGGTTATTATCTAATCAATTATGTGTTTGCATCATTTTTATTGTATATATATGAATTAATACCCATGGACTGAAAATTCACAAAAACGTGGAAAACGGCAAAATATTGCCTAATTCGATGATATTTTGTTTAAATCACATGAAGGAAAAGGGGATGATAAACGTCAAAATATTGCTAAATTCGATGATTTTTCGTACGAAACAAATTGCAAGAAAACTTGCTTAAAATGCAATATTATGAGAAATTCTGAGATTTGAAGGCCAAATCACATATCGTGATACTATATGAAATAGTATCGAAATATTGGTAAAAATGAATATATTTACGTAATATCAAACTACATGAAAAATGTGAAAAAAATCACTATTTTACCATATTTGAGGATTTTAACTTCAAATCATAGAGCGAGGTTTCGTATTATTTAGATCCAAGAAAATACATATGACAATGTTGTTTCCAATACAAATGATAAAAACCAATGTGTTTTAATTAGAAATAATTAAAATGTTCCTGATTTTCCGTTTATATTACCGATGGAAGATGTACACGTAAAACCGCTCTAATCCGGCTGAAACGTCGATATATGCAATAAAAACCGAACTTCTCCCCTTTTCAATATCCTACTCAGTATTTTAACGAGAAACAATGGTGGATTGAAAATGAAGTATTTAAGGTTAATTTCTAATCAATTATGTGTTTGCATCATTTGTATCGTATATTTAATGAATTAATAACATTAAACTGAAAATTCACAAAAACGTGGAAAAACGTCAAAATATTACCTAATTCGATGATATTATGTTTAAATCACATAAAGGAAAAGGGGATGATAAACATCAAAATATTGCTAAATTTGATGATTTTTCGTATGAAATAAAATGCAAGAAAACTTGCTTAAAATGCAATATTATGCGAAATCTGATATTTGAAGGCCAAATCACATATCGTGATACGACATGAAATAGTGTCGAAATATTGGTAAAAATGAATATATTTACGTAATATCAAACTACATGAAAAATGTGAAAAAAGTCACTATTTAACCATATTTGAGGATTTTAACTTCAAATCATAGAGCGAGGTTTCGTATTATTTAGATCCAAGAAAAGACATATGACAATGTTTTTTCCAATACAAATGATAAAAATCAATGTGTTTTCATTAGAATTAACTAAAATGTTCCTGATTTTCCGTTTATATTACCGATGGAAGATGTAAACGAAAAACGCTCTTCTCCGGCTAAAACGTCGATATATGCAATAAAAACAGAACTTCTCCCCTTTTCAATATCTTACTCAGTATTTTAACGAGAAACAAATAGTTGATTGAAATAAAGTATTTAAGGTTATTATCTAATCAATTATGAGTTTGCATCATTTTTATCGTATATATAATGAATTAATACCAATAAACTGAAAATTCACAAAAACGGGAAAAAACGGCCTAATTCGATGATATTTTGTTTAAATCACATGAGGAAAAGGATATGATAATCGTCAAAATATTGCTAAATTCGATGATTTTTCGTACGAAACAAAATGCAAGAAAACTTTCTTAAAAGGCAATATTATGCGAAATTCTGAGATTTGAAGGCCAAATCACATATCGTGATTACTACATGAAATAGTATCGAAATATTGGTAAAAATGAATATATATACGTAATATCAAACTACATGAAAAACGTGAAAAAGTCACTATTTAACCATATTTGAGGATTTTAACTTCAAATCATAGAGCGAGGTTTCGTATTATTTAGATCGAAGAAAAGACATATGACAATGTTGTTTCCAATACAAACGATAAAAATCAATGTGTTTTCATTAGAATTAACTAAAATGTTCCTGATTTTCCGTTTATATTACCGATGGAAGATGTACACGAAAACCGCTCTATTCTGGCTGAAACGTCGATATATGCAATAAAAACAGAACTTCTCCCCTTTTCAATATCTTACACAGTATTTTAACGAGAATCAAATAGTTGATTGAAAATTATGTATTTAAGGGTATTATCTAATCAATTATGTATTTGCATCATTTTTATCGTATATATAATGAATTAATACCCATAAACTGAAAATTTACAAAAACGTGGAAAAACGGCAAAATTTTGCCTAATTCGATGATATTTTGTTTAAATCACATAAAGGAAAAGGAGATGATAAACGTCAAAATATTGCTAAATTCGATGATTTTTCGTACGAAACAAAATGCAAGAAAACTTGCTTAAAATGCAATATTATGCGAAATTCTGATATTTGAAGGCCAAATCACATATCGTGATACGACATGAAATAGTATCGAAATATTGGTAAAATTTAATATATTTACGTAACATCAAACTACATGAAAAACGTTAAAAAAGTCACTATTTAACCATATTTGAGGATTTTAACTTTAAATCATAGAGCGAGGTTTCGTATTGTTTAGATCCAAGAAAAGACATATGACAGTGTTGTTTCCAATACAAATGAAAAAAATCAATGTGTTTTCATTAGAATTAACTAAAATGTTCCTGATTTTCCGTTTATAATACCGATGGAAGATATACACGAAAACCGCTCTATTCCGGATGAAACGTCGATATATGCAATAAAAACAGAACTTCTCCCATTTTCAATATCTTACTAAGTATTTTAACGAGAAACAATGGTGGATTGAAAATGAAGTATTTAAGGTTAATTTCTAATCAATTATGTGTTTGCATCATTTTTATCGTATATTTAATGAATTAATAACAATAAACTGAAAATTCACAAAAACGTGGAAAAACGTCAAAATATTACCTAATTCGATGATATTATGTTTAAATCACATAAAGGAAAAGGGGATGATAAACATCAAAATATTGCTAAATTTGATGATTTTTCGTATGAAATAAAATGCAAGAAAACTTGCTTAAAATGCAATATTATGCGAAATCTGATATTTGAAGGCCAAATCACATATCGTGATACGACATGAAATAGTGTCGAAATATTGGTAAAAATGAATATATTTACGTAATATCAAACTACATGAAAAATGTGAAAAAAGTCACTATTTAACCATATTTGAGGATTTTAACTTCAAATCATAGAGCGAGGTTTCGTATTATTTAGATCCAAGAAAAGACATATGACAATGTTGTTTCCAATACAAACGATAAAAATCAATGTGTTTTCATTAGAATTAACTAAAATGTTCCTGATTTTCCGTTTATATTACCGATGGAAGATGTACACGAAAACCGCTCTACTCCGGCTAAAACGTCGATATATGCAATAAAAACAGAACTTCTCCCCTTTTCAATATCTTACTCAGTATTTTAACGAGAAACAAATAGTTGATTGAAAATTAAGTATTTAAGGGTATTATCTAATCAATTATGTATTTGCATCATTTTTATCGTATATATAATGAATTAATACCCATAAACTGAAAATTTACAAAAACGTGGAAAAACGGCAAAATTTTGCCTAATTCGATGATATTTTGTTTAAATCACATAAAGGAAAAGGAGATGATAAACGTCAAAATATTGCTAAATTCGATGATTTTTCGTACGAAACAAAATGCAAGAAAACTTGCTTAAAATGCAATATTATGCGAAATTCTGATATTTGAAGGCCAAATCACATATCGTGATACGACATGAAATAGTATCGAAATATTGGTAAAATTGAATATATTTACGTAACATCAAACTACATGAAAAACGTTAAAAAAGTCACTATTTAACCATATTTGAGGATTTTAACTTTAAATCATAGAGCGAGGTTTCGTATTGTTTAGATCCAAGAAAAGACATATGACAGTGTTGTTTCCAATACAAATGAAAAAAATCAATGTGTTTTCATTAGAATTAACTAAAATGTACCTGATTTTCCGTTTATAATACCGATGGAAGATATACACGAAAACCGCTCTATTCCGGATGAAACGTCGATATATGCAATAAAAACAGAACTTCTCCCCTTTTCAATATCTTACTAAGTATTTTAACGAGAAACAAATAATTGATTGAAAATGATGTATTTAAGGTTATTATCTAATCAATTATGTGTTTGCATCATTTTTATCGTATATATAATGAATTAATACCCATTGACTGAAAATTCACAAAAACGTGGAAAAACGGTAAAATATTGCCTAATTCGATGACATTTTGTTTAAATCACATAAAGAAAAGGGGATGATAAACGTCAAAATATTGCTAAATTCGATGATTTTTTGTACGAAAAAAATTTAAGAAAACTTGCTTAAAATGCAATATTATGAGAAATTCTGAGATTTGAAGGCCAAATCACATATCGTGATACTATATGAAATAGTATCGAAATATTGGTAAAAATGAATATATTTACGTAATATCAAACTACATGAAAAACGTGAAAAAAGTCACTATTTTACCATATTTGAGGATTTTAACTTCAAATCATAGAGCGAGGTTTCGTATTATTTAGATCCAAGAAAAGACATATGACAATGTTGTTTCCAATACAAATGATAAAAACCAATGTGTTTTAATTAGAAATAATTCAAATGTTCCTGATTTTCCGTTTATATTACCGATGGAAGATGTACACGTAAAACCGCTCTAATCCGGCTGAAACGTCGATATATGCAATAAAAACAGAACTTCTCCCCTTTTCAATATCTTACTCAGTATTTTAACGAGAAACAAATAGTTGATTGAAATAAAGTATTTAAGGTTATTATCTAATCAATTATGAGTTTGCATCATTTTTATCGTATATATAATGAATTAATACCAATAAACTGAAAATTCACAAAAACGGGAAAAAACGGCCTAATTCGATGATATTTTGTTTAAATCACATAAAGGAAAAGGATATGATAATCGTCAAAATATTGCTAAATTCGATGATTTTTCGTACGAAACAAAATGCAAGAAAACTTTCTTAAAAGGCAATATTATGCGAAATTCTGAGATTTGAAGGCCAAATCACATATCGTGATACTACATGAAATAGTATCGAAATATTGGTAAAAATGAATATATTTACGTAATATCAAACTACATGAAAAACGTGAAAAAGTCACTATTTAACCATATTTGAGGATTTTAACTTCAAATCATAGAGCGAGGTTTCGTATTATTTAGATCGAAGAAAAGACATATGACAATGTTGTTTCCAATACAAACGATAAAAATCAATGTGTTTTCATTAGAATTAACTAAAATGTTCCTGATTTTCCGTTTATATTACCGATGGAAGATGTACACGAAAACCGCTCTATTCCGGCTGAAACGTCGATATATGCAATAAAAACAGAACTTCTCCCCTTTTCAATATCTTACACAGTATTTTAACGAGAATCAAATAGTTGATTGAAAATTAAGTATTTAAGGGTATTATCTAATCAATTATGTATTTGCATCATTTTTATCGTATATATAATGAATTAATACCCATAAACTGAAAATTTACAAAAATGTGGAAAAACGGCAAAATTTTGCCTAATTCGATGATATTTTGTTTAAATCACATAAAGGAAAAGGAGATGATAAACGTCAAAATATTGCTAAATTCGATGATTTTTCGTACGAAACAAAATGCAAGAAAACTTGCTTAAAATGCAATATTATGCGAAATTCTGATATTTGAAGGCCAAATCACATATCGTGATACGACATGAAATAGTATCGAAATATTGGTAAAATTGAATATATTTACGTAACATCAAACTACATGAAAAACGTTAAAAAAGTCACTATTTAACCATATTTGAGGATTTTAACTTTAAATCATAGAGCGAGGTTTCGTATTGTTTAGATCCAAGAAAAGACATATGACAGTGTTGTTTCCAATACAAATGAAAAAAATCAATGTGTTTTCATTAGAATTAACTAAAATGTACCTGATTTTCCGTTTATAATACCGATGGAAGATATACACGAAAACCGCTCTATTCCGGATGAAACGTCGATATATGCAATAAAAACAGAACTTCTCCCCTTTTCAATATCTTACTAAGTATTTTAACGAGAAACAAATAATTGATTGAAAATGATGTATTTAAGGTTATTATCTAATCAATTATGTGTTTGCATCATTTTTATCGTATATATAATGAATTAATACCCATTGACTGAAAATTCACAAAAACGTGGAAAAACGGTAAAATATTGCCTAATTCGATGACATTTTGTTTAAATCACATAAAGAAAAGGGGATGATAAACGTCAAAATATTGCTAAATTCGATGATTTTTTGTACGAAAAAAATTTAAGAAAACTTGCTTAAAATGCAATATTATGAGAAATTCTGAGATTTGAAGGCCAAATCACATATCGTGATACTATATGAAATAGTATCGAAATATTGGTAAAAATGAATATATTTACGTAATATCAAACTACATGAAAAACGTGAAAAAAGTCACTATTTTACCATATTTGAGGATTTTAACTTCAAATCATAGAGCGAGGTTTCGTATTATTTAGATCCAAGAAAAGACATATGACAATGTTGTTTCCAATACAAATGATAAAAACCAATGTGTTTTAATTAGAAATAATTCAAATGTTCCTGATTTTCCGTTTATATTACCGATGGAAGATGTACACGTAAAACCACTCTAATCCGGCTGAAACGTCGATATATGCAATAAAAACAGAACTTCTCCCCTTTTCAATATCTTACTCAGTATTTTAACGAGAAACAAATAGTTGATTGAAATAAAGTATTTAAGGTTATTATCTAATCAATTATGAGTTTGCATCATTTTTATCGTATATATAATGAATTAATACCAATAAACTGAAAATTCACAAAAACGGGAAAAAACGGCCTAATTCGATGATATTTTGTTTAAATCACATAAAGGAAAAGGATATGATAATCGTCAAAATATTGCTAAATTCGATGATTTTTCGTACGAAACAAAATGCAAGAAAACTTTCTTAAAAGGCAATATTATGCGAAATTCTGAGATTTGAAGGCCAAATCACATATCGTGATACTACATGAAATAGTATCGAAATATTGGTAAAAATGAATATATTTACGAAATATCAAACTACATGAAAAACGTGAAAAAGTCACTATTTAACCATATTTGAGGATTTTAACTTCAAATCATAGAGCGAGGTTTCGTATTATTTAGATCGAAGAAAAGACATATGACAATGTTGTTTCCAATACAAACGATAAAAATCAATGTGTTTTCATTAGAATTAACTAAAATGTTCCTGATTTTCCGTTTATATTACCGATGGAAGATGTACACGAAAACCGCTCTATTCCGGCTGAAACGTCGATATATGCAATAAAAACAGAACTTCTCCCCTTTTCAATATCTTACACAGTATTTTAACGAGAATCAAATAGTTGATTGAAAATTAAGTATTTAAGGGTATTATCAAATCAATTATGTATTTGCATCATTTTTATCGTATATATAATGAATTAATACCCATAAACTGAAAATTTACAAAAACGTGGAAAAACGGCAAAATTTTGCCTAATTCGATGATATTTTGTTTAAATCACATAAAGGAAAAGGAGATGATAAACGTCAAAATATTGCTAAATTCGATGATTTTTCGTACGAAACAAAATGCAAGAAAACTTGCTTAAAATGCAATATTATGCGAAATTTTGATATTTGAAGGCCAAATCACATATCGTGATACGACATGAAATATTATCGAAATATTGGTAAAATTGAATATATTTACGTAACATCAAACTACATGAAAAACGTTAAAAAAGTCACTATTTAACCATATTTGAGGATTTTAACTTTAAATAATAGAGCGAGGTTTCGTATTGTTTAGATCCAAGAAAAGACATATGACAGTGTTGTTTCCAATACAAATGAAAAAAATCAATGTGTTTTCATTAGAATTAACTAAAATGTTCCTGATTTTCCGTTTATAATACCGATGGAAGATATACACGAAAACCGCTCTATTCCGGATGAAACGTCGATATATGCAATAAAAACAGAACTTCTCCCCTTTTCAATATCTTACTAAGTATTTTAACGAGAAACAATGGTGGATTGAAAATGAAGTATTTAAGGTTAATTTCTAATCAATTATGTGTTTGCATAATTTTTATCGTATATTTAATGAATTAATAACAATAAACTGAAAATTCACAAAAACGTGGAAAAACGTCAAAATATTACCTAATTCGATGATATTATGTTTAAATCACATAAAGGAAAAGGGGATGATAAACATCAAAATATTGCTAAATTTGATGATTTTTCGTATGAAATAAAATGCAAGAAAACTTGCTTAAAATGCAATATTATGCGAAATCTGATATTTGAAGGCCAAATCACATATCGTGATACGACATGAAATAGTGTCGAAATATTGGTAAAAATGAATATATTTACGTAATATCAAACTACATGAAAAATGTGAAAAAAGTCACTATTTAACCATATTTGAGGATTTTAACTTCAAATCATAGAGCGAGGTTTCGTATTATTTAGATCCAAGAAAAGACATATGACAATGTTTTTTCCAATACAAATGATAAAAATCAATGTGTTTTCATTAGAATTAACTAAAATGTTCCTGATTTTCCGTTTATATTACCGATGGAAGATGTAAACGAAAAACGCTCTACTCCGGCTAAAACGTCGATATATGCAATAAAAACAGAACTTCTCCCCTTTTCAATATCTTACTCAGTATTTTAACGAGAAACAAATAGTTGATTGAAATAAAGTATTTAAGGTTATTATCTAATCAATTATGAGTTTGCATCATTTTTATCGTATATATAATGAATTAATACCAATAAACTGAAAATTCACAAAAACGGGAAAAAACGGCCTAATTCGATGATATTTTGTTTAAATCACATAAAGGAAAAGGATATGATAATCGTCAAAATATTGCTAAATTCGATGATTTTTCGTACGAAACAAAATGCAAGAAAACTTTCTTAAAAGGCAATATTATGCGAAATTCTGAGATTTGAAGGCCAAATCACATATCGTGATACTACATGAAATAGTATCGAAATATTGGTAAAAATGAATATATTTACGTAATATCAAACTACATGAAAAACGTGAAAAAGTCACTATTTAACCATATTTGAGGATTTTAACTTCAAATCATAGAGCGAGGTTTCGTATTATTTAGATCGAAGAAAAGACATATGACAATGTTGTTTCCAATACAAACGATAAAAATCAATGTGTTTTCATTAGAATTAACTAAAATGTTCCTGATTTTCCGTTTATATTACCGATGGAAGATGTACACGAAAACCGCTCTATTCCGGCTGAAACGTCGATATATGCAATAAAAACAGAACTTCTCCCCTTTTCAATATCTTACACAGTATTTTAACGAGAATCAAATAGTTGATTGAAAATTAAGTATTTAAGGGTATTATCTAATCAATTATGTATTTGCATCATTTTTATCGTATATATAATGAATTAATACCCATAAACTGAAAATTTACAAAAACGTGGAAAAACGGCAAAATTTTGCCTAATTCGATGATATTTTGTTTAAATCACATAAAGGAAAAGGAGATGATAAACGTCAAAATATTGCTAAATTCGATGATTTTTCGTACGAAACAAAATGCAAGAAAACTTGCTTAAAATGCAATATTATGCGAAATTCTGATATTTGAAGGCCAAATCACATATCGTGATACGACATGAAATAGTATCGAAATATTGGTAAAATTGAATATATTTACGTAACATCAAACTACATGAAAAACGTTAAAAAAGTCACTATTTAACCATATTTGAGGATTTTAACTTTAAATCATAGAGCGAGGTTTCGTATTGTTTAGATCCAAGAAAAGACATATGACAGTGTTGTTTCCAATACAAATGAAAAAAATCAATGTGTTTTCATTGGAATTAACTAAAATGTTCCTGATTTTCCGTTTATAATACCGATGGAAGATATACACGAAAACCGCTCTATTCCTGATGAAACGTCGATATATGCAATAAAAACAGAACTTCTCCCCTTTTCAATATCTTACTAAGTATTTTAACGAGAAACAAATAATTGATTGAAAATGATGTATTTAAGGTTATTATCTAATCAATTATGTGTTTGCATCATTTTTATCGTATATATAATGAATTAATACCCATTGACTGAAAATTCACAAAAACGTGGAAAAACGGTAAAATATTGCCTAATTCGATGACATTTTGTTTAAATCACATAAAGAAAAGGGGATGATAAACGTCAAAATATTGCTAAATTCGATGATTTTTCGTACGAAAAAAATTTAAGAAAACTTGCTTAAAATGCAATATTATGAGAAATTCTGAGATTTGAAGGCCAAATCACATATCGTGATACTATATGAAATAGTATCGAAATATTGGTAAAAATGAATATATTTACGTAATATCAAACTACATGAAAAACGTGAAAAAAGTCACTATTTTACCATATTTGAGGATTTTAACTTCAAATCATAGAGCGAGGTTTCGTATTATTTAGATCCAAGAAAAGACATATGACAATGTTGTTTCCAATACAAATGATAAAAACCAATGTGTTTTAATTAGAAATAATTAAAATGTTCCTGATTTTCCGTTTATATTACCGATGGAAGATGTACACGTAAAACCGCTCTAATCCGGCTGAAACGTCGATATATGCAATAAAAACCGAACTTCTCCCCTTTTCAATATCCTACTCAGTATTTTAACGAGAAAAAATTGGTTGATTGAAAATGAAGTATTTAAGGTTAATTTCTAATCAATTATGTGTTTGCATCATTTTTATCGTATATTTAATGAATTAATAACAATAAACTGAAAATTCACAAAAACGTGGAAAAACGTCAAAATATTACCTAATTCGTTGATATTATGTTTAAATCACATAAAGGAAAAGGGGATGATAAACATCAAAATATTGATAAATTTGATGATTTTTCGTATGAAATAAAATGCAAGAAAACTTGCTTAAAATGCAATATTATGCGAAATCTGATATTTGAAGGCCAAATCACATATCGTGATACGACATGAAATAGTATCGAAATATTGGTAAAAATGAATATATTTACGTAATATCAAACTACATGAAAAATGTGAAAAAAGTCACTATTTAACCATATTTGAGGATTTTAACTTCAAATCATAGAGCGAGGTTTCGTATTATTTAGATCCAAGAAAAGACATATGACAATGTTTTTTCCAATACAAATGATAAAAATCAATGTATTTTCATTAGAATTAACTAAAATGTTCCTGATTTTCCGTTTATATTACCGATGGAAGACGTAAACGAAAAACGCTCTACTCCGGCTAAAACGTCGATATATGCAATAAAAACAGAACTTCTCCCCTTTTCAATATCTTACTCAGTATTTTAACGAGAAACAAATAGTTGATTGAAATAAAGTATTTAAGGTTATTCACTAATCAATTATGTGTTTGCATCATTTTTATCGTATACATAATGAATTAATACCAATAAACTGAAAATTCACAAAAACGTGAAAAAACGGCCTAATTCGATGATATTTTGTTTAAATCACATAAAGGAAAAGGGGATGATAATCGTCAAAATATTGCTAAATTCGAAGATTTTTCGTACGAAACAAAATGCAAGAAAACTTTCTTAAAAGGCAATATTATGCGAAATTCTGAGATTTGAAGGCCAAATCACATATCGTGATACTACATGAAATAGTATCGAAATATTGGTAAAAATGTATATATTTACGTAATATCAAACTACATGAAAAACGTGAAAAAGTCACTATTTAACCATATATGAGGATTTTAACTTCAAATCATAGAGCGAGGTTTCGTATTATTTAGATCGAAGAAAAGACATATGACAATGTTGTTTCCAATACAAACGATAAAAATCAATGTGTTTTCATTAGAATTAACTAAAATGTTCCTGATTTTCCGTTTATATTACCGATGGAAGATGTACACGAAAACCGCTCTATTCCGGCTGGAACGTCGATATATGCAATAAAAACAGAACTTCTCCCCTTTTCAATATCTTGCACAGTATTTTAACGAGAATCAAATAGTTGATTGAAAATGAAGTATTTAATGGTATTATCTAATCAATTATGTATTTGCATCATTTTTATCGTATATATAATGAATTAATACCCATAAACTGAAAATTCACAAAAACGTGGAAAAACGGAAAAATATTGCCTAATTCGATGTTATTTTGTTTAAATCACATAAAGGAAAAGGAGATGATAAACGTCAAAATATTGCTAAATTCGATGATTTTTCGTATGAAATAAAATGCAAGAAAACTTGCTTAAAATGCAATATTATGCGAAATCTGATATTTGAAGGCCAAATCACATATCGTGATACGACATGAAATAGTATCGAAATATTGGTAAAAATGAATATATTTACGAAATATCAAACTACATGAAAAACGTGAAAAAGTCACTATTTAACCATATTTGAGGATTTTAACTTCAAATCATAGAGCGAGGTTTCGTATTATTTAGATCGAAGAAAAGACATATGACAATGTTGTTTCCAATACAAACGATAAAAATCAATGTGTTTTCATTAGAATTAACTAAAATGTTCCTGATTTTCCGTTTATATTACCGATGGAAGATGTACACGAAAACCGCTCTATTCCGGCTGAAACGTCGATATATGCAATAAAAACAGAACTTCTCCCCTTTTCAATATCTTACACAGTATTTTAACGAGAATCAAATAGTTGATTGAAAATTAAGTATTTAAGGGTATTATCAAATCAATTATGTATTTGCATCATTTTTATCGTATATATAATGAATTAATACCCATAAACTGAAAATTTACAAAAACGTGGAAAAACGGCAAAATTTTGCCTAATTCGATGATATTTTGTTTAAATCACATAAAGGAAAAGGAGATGATAAACGTCAAAATATTGCTAAATTCGATGATTTTTCGTACGAAACAAAATGCAAGAAAACTTGCTTAAAATGCAATATTATGCGAAATTTTGATATTTGAAGGCCAAATCACATATCGTGATACGACATGAAATAGTATCGAAATATTGGTAAAATTGAATATATTTACGTAACATCAAACTACATGAAAAACGTTAAAAAATTCACTATTTAACCATATTTGAGGATTTTAACTTTAAATAATAGAGCGAGGTTTCGTATTGTTTAGATCCAAGAAAAGACATATGACAGTGTTGTTTCCAATACAAATGAAAAAAATCAATGTGTTTTCATTAGAATTAACTAAAATGTTCCTGATTTTCCGTTTATAATACCGATGGAAGATATACACGAAAACCGCTCTATTCCGGATGAAACGTCGATATATGCAATAAAAACCGAACTTCTCCCCTTTTCAATATCCTACTCAGTATTTTAACGAGAAACAATGGTGGATTGAAAATGAAGTATTTAAGGTTAATTTCTAATCAATTATGTGTTTGCATCATTTTTATCGTATATTTAATGAATTAATAACAATAAACTGAAAATTCACAAAAACGTGGAAAAACGTCAAAATATTACCTAATTCGATGATATTATGTTTAAATCACATAAAGGAAAAGGGGATGATAAACATCAAAATATTGCTAAATTTGATGATTTTTCGTATGAAATAAAATGCAAGAAAACTTGCTTAAAATGCAATATTATGCGAAATCTGATATTTGAAGGCCAAATCACATATCGTGATACGACATGAAATAGTGTCGAAATATTGGTAAAAATGAATATATTTACGTAATATCAAACTACATGAAAAATGTGAAAAAAGTCACTATTTAACCATATTTGAGGATTTTAACTTCAAATCATAGAGCGAGGTTTCGTATTATTTAGATCCAAGAAAAGACATATGACAATGTTTTTTCCAATACAAATGATAAAAATCAATGTGTTTTCATTAGAATTAACTAAAATGTTCCTGATTTTCCGTTTATATTACCGATGGAAGATGTAAACGAAAAACGCTCTACTCCGGCTAAAACGTCGATATATGCAATAAAAACAGAACTTCTCCCCTTTTCAATATCTTACTCAGTATTTTAACGAGAAACAAATAGTTGATTGAAATAAAGTATTTAAGGTTATTCACTAATCAATTATGTGTTTGCATCATTTTTATCGTATACATAATGAATTAATACCAATAAACTGAAAATTCACAAAAACGTGAAAAAACGGCCTAATTCGATGATATTTTGTTTAAATCACATAAAGGAAAAGGGGATGATAATCGTCAAAATATTGCTAAATTCGAAGATTTTTCGTACGAAACAAAATGCAAGAAAACTTTCTTAAAAGGCAATATTATGCGAAATTCTGAGATTTGAAGGCCAAATCACATATCGTGATACTACATGAAATAGTATCGAAATATTGGTAAAAATGTATATATTTACGTAATATCAAACTACATGAAAAACGTGAAAAAGTCACTATTTAACCATATATGAGGATTTTAACTTCAAATCATAGAGCGAGGTTTCGTATTATTTAGATCGAAGAAAAGACATATGACAATGTTGTTTCCAATACAAACGATAAAAATCAATGTATTTCATTAGAATTAACTAAAATGTTCCTGATTTTCCGTTTATATTACCGATGGAAGATGTACACGAAAACCGCTCTATTCCGGCTGGAACGTCGATATATGCAATAAAAACAGAACTTCTCCCCTTTTCAATATCTTGCACAGTATTTTAACGAGAATCAAATAGTTGATTGAAAATGAAGTATTTAATGGTATTATCTAATCAATTATGTATTTGCATCATTTTTATCGTATATATAATGAATTAATACCCATAAACTGAAAATTCACAAAAACGTGGAAAAACGGAAAAATATTGCCTAATTCGATGTTATTTTGTTTAAATCACATAAAGGAAAAGGAGATGATAAACGTCAAAATATTGCTAAATTCGATGATTTTTCGTATGAAATAAAATGCAAGAAAACTTGCTTAAAATGCAATATTATGCGAAATCTGATATTTGAAGGCCAAATCACATATCGTGATACGACATGAAATAGTATCGAAATATTGGTAAAAATGAATATATTTACGAAATATCAAACTACATGAAAAACGTGAAAAAGTCACTATTTAACCATATTTGAGGATTTTAACTTCAAATCATAGAGCGAGGTTTCGTATTATTTAGATCGAAGAAAAGACATATGACAATGTTGTTTCCAATACAAACGATAAAAATCAATGTGTTTTCATTAGAATTAACTAAAATGTTCCTGATTTTCCGTTTATATTACCGATGGAAGATGTACACGAAAACCGCTCTATTCCGGCTGAAACGTCGATATATGCAATAAAAACAGAACTTCTCCCCTTTTCAATATCTTACACAGTATTTTAACGAGAATCAAATAGTTGATTGAAAATTAAGTATTTAAGGGTATTATCAAATCAATTATGTATTTGCATCATTTTTATCGTATATATAATGAATTAATACCCATAAACTGAAAATTTACAAAAACGTGGAAAAACGGCAAAATTTTGCCTAATTCGATGATATTTTGTTTAAATCACATAAAGGAAAAGGAGATGATAAACGTCAAAATATTGCTAAATTCGATGATTTTTCGTACGAAACAAAATGCAAGAAAACTTGCTTAAAATGCAATATTATGCGAAATTTTGATATTTGAAGGCCAAATCACATATCGTGATACGACATGAAATAGTATCGAAATATTGGTAAAATTGAATATATTTACGTAACATCAAACTACATGAAAAACGTTAAAAAAGTCACTATTTAACCATATTTGAGGATTTTAACTTTAAATAATAGAGCGAGGTTTCGTATTGTTTAGATCCAAGAAAAGACATATGACAGTGTTGTTTCCAATACAAATGAAAAAAATCAATGTGTTTTCATTAGAATTAACTAAAATGTTCCTGATTTTCCGTTTATAATACCGATGGAAGATATACACGAAAACCGCTCTATTCCGGATGAAACGTCGATATATGCAATAAAAACAGAACTTCTCCCCTTTTCAATATCCTACTCAGTATTTTAACGAGAAACAATGGTGGATTGAAAATGAAGTATTTAAGGTTAATTTCTAATCAATTATGTGTTTGCATCATTTTTATCGTATATTTAATGAATTAATAACAATAAACTGAAAATTCACAAAAACGTGGAAAAACGTCAAAATATTACCTAATTCGATGATATTATGTTTAAATCACATAAAGGAAAAGGGGATGATAAACATCAAAATATTGCTAAATTTGATGATTTTTCGTATGAAATAAAATGCAAGAAAACTTGCTTAAAATGCAATATTATGCGAAATCTGATATTTGAAGGCCAAATCACATATCGTGATACGACATGAAATAGTGTCGAAATATTGGTAAAAATGAATATATTTACGTAATATCAAACTACATGAAAAATGTGAAAAAAGTCACTATTTAACCATATTTGAGGATTTTAACTTCAAATCATAGAGCGAGGTTTCGTATTATTTAGATCCAAGAAAAGACATATGACAATGTTTTTTCCAATACAAATGATAAAAATCAATGTGTTTTCATTAGAATTAACTAAAATGTTCCTGATTTTCCGTTTATATTACCGATGGAAGATGTAAACGAAAAACGCTCTACTCCGGCTAAAACGTCGATATATGCAATAAAAACAGAACTTCTCCCCTTTTCAATATCTTACTCAGTATTTTAACGAGAAACAAATAGTTGATTGAAATAAAGTATTTAAGGTTATTATCTAATCAATTATGAGTTTGCATCATTTTTATCGTATATATAATGAATTAATACCAATAAACTGAAAATTCACAAAAACGGGAAAAAACGGCCTAATTCGATGATATTTTGTTTAAATCACATAAAGGAAAAGGATATGATAATCGTCAAAATATTGCTAAATTCGATGATTTTTCGTACGAAACAAAATGCAAGAAAACTTTCTTAAAAGGCAATATTATGCGAAATTCTGAGATTTGAAGGCCAAATCACATATCGTGATACTACATGAAATAGTATCGAAATATTGGTAAAATGTATATATTTACGTAATATCAAACTACATGAAAAACGTGAAAAAGTCACTATTTAACCATATTTGAGGATTTTAACTTTAAATCATAGAGCGAGGTTTCGTATTGTTTAGATCCAAGAAAAGACATATGACAATGTTGTTTCCAATACAAATGAAAAAAATCAATGTGTTTTCATTAGAATTAACTAAAATGTTCCTGATTTTCCGTTTATAATACCGATGGAAGATATACACGAAAACCGCTCTATTCCGGCTGAAACGTCGATATATGCAATAAAAACAGAACTTCTCCCCTTTTCAATATCTTACTAAGTATTTTAACGAGAAACAAATAATTGATTGAAAATGAAGTATTTAAGGTTATTATCTAATCAATTATGTGTTTGCATCATTTTTATCGTATATATAATGAATTAATACCCATTGACTGAAAATTCACAAAAACGTGGAAAAACGGTAAAATATTGCCTAATTCGATGACATTTTGTTTAAATCACATAAAGAAAAGGGGATGATAAACGTCAAAATATTGCTAAATTCGATGATTTTTCGTACGAAACAAATTGCAAGAAAACTTGCTTAAAATGCAATATTATGAGAAATTCTGAGATTTGAAGGCCAAATCACATATCGTGATACTATATGAAATAGTATCGAAATATTGGTAAAAATGAATATATTTACGTAATATCAAACTACATGAAAAATGTGAAAAAGTCACTATTTTACCATATTTGAGGATTTTAACTTCAAATCATAGAGCGAGGTTTCGTATTATTTAGATCCAAGAAAATACATATGACAATGTTGTTTCCAATACAAATGATAAAAACCAATGTGTTTTAATTAGAAATAATTAAAATGTTCCTGATTTTCCGTTTATATTACCGATGGAAGATGTACACGTAAAACCGCTCTAATCTGGCTGAAACGTCGATATATGCAATAAAAACCGAACTTCTCCCCTTTTAAATATCCTACTCAGTATTTTAACGAGAAACAATGGTGGATTGAAAATGAAGTATTTAAGGTTAATTTCTAATCAATTATGTGTTTGCATCATTTTTATCGTATATTTAATGAATTAATAACAATAAACTGAAAATTCACAAAAACGTGGAAAAACGTCAAAATATTACCTAATTCGATGATATTATGTTTAAATCACATAAAGGAAAAGGGGATGATAAACATCAAAATATTGCTAAATTTGATGATTTTTCGTATGAAATAAAATGCAAGAAAACTTGCTTAAAATGCAATATTATGCGAAATCTGATATTTGAAGGCCAAATCACATATCGTGATACGACATGAAATAGTGTCGAAATATTGGTAAAAATGAATATATTTACGTAATATCAAACTACATGAAAAATGTGAAAAAAGTCACTATTTAACCATATTTGAGGATTTTAACTTCAAATCATAGAGCGAGGTTTCGTATTATTTAGATCCAAGAAAAGACATATGACAATGTTTTTTCCAATACAAATGATAAAAATCAATGTGTTTTCATTAGAATTAACTAAAATGTTCCTGATTTTCCGTTTATATTACCGATGGAAGATGTAAACGAAAAACGCTCTACTCCGGCTAAAACGTCGATATATGCAATAAAAACAGAACTTCTCCCCTTTTCAATATCTTACTCAGTATTTTAACGAGAAACAAATAGTTGATTGAAATAAAGTATTTAAGGTTATTATCTAATCAATTATGAGTTTGCATCATTTTTATCGTATATATAATGAATTAATACCAATAAACTGAAAATTCACAAAAACGGGAAAAAACGGCCTAATTCGATGATATTTTGTTTAAATCACATAAAGGAAAAGGATATGATAATCGTCAAAATATTGCTAAATTCGATGATTTTTCGTACGAAACAAAATGCAAGAAAACTTTCTTAAAAGGCAATATTATGCGAAATTCTGAGATTTGAAGGCCAAATCACATATCGTGATACTACATGAAATAGTATCGAAATATTGGTAAAAATGTATATATTTACGTAATATCAAACTACATGAAAAACGTGAAAAAGTCACTATTTAACCATATTTGAGGATTTTAACTTTAAATCATAGAGCGAGGTTTCGTATTGTTTAGATCCAAGAAAAGACATATGACAATGTTGTTTCCAATACAAATGAAAAAAATCAATGTGTTTTCATTAGAATTAACTAAAATGTTCCTGATTTTCCGTTTATAATACCGATGGAAGATATACACGAAAACCGCTCTATTCCGGCTGAAACGTCGATATATGCAATAAAAACAGAACTTCTCCCCTTTTCAATATCTTACTAAGTATTTTAACGAGAAACAAATAATTGATTGAAAATGAAGTATTTAAGGTTATTATCTAATCAATTATGTGTTTGCATCATTTTTATCGTATATATAATGAATTAATACCCATTGACTGAAAATTCACAAAAACGTGGAAAAACGGTAAAATATTTCCTAATTCGATGACATTTTGTTTAAATCACATAAAGAAAAGGGGATGATAAACGTCAAAATATTGCTAAATTCGATGATTTTTCGTACGAAACAAATTGCAAGAAAACTTGCTTAAAATGCAATATTATGAGAAATTCTGAGATTTGAAGGCCAAATCACATATCGTGATACTATATGAAATAGTATCGAAATATTGGTAAAAATGAATATATTTACGTAATATCTAACTACATGAAAAATGTGAAAAAAGTCACTATTTTACCATATTTGAGGATTTTAACTTCAAATCATAGAGCGAGGTTTCGTATTATTTAGATCCAAGAAAATACATATGACAATGTTGTTTCCAATACAAATGATAAAAACCAATGTGTTTTAATTAGAAATAATTAAAATGTTCCTGATTTTCCGTTTATATTACCGATGGAAGATGTACACGTAAAACCGCTCTAATCTGGCTGAAACGTCGATATATGCAATAAAAACCGAACTTCTCCCCTTTTCAATATCCTACTCAGTATTTTAACGAGAAACAATGGTGGATTGAAAATGAAGTATTTAAGGTTAATTTCTAATCAATTATGTGTTTGCATCATTTTTATCGTATATTTAATGAATTAATAACAATAAACTGAAAATTCACATAAACGTGGAAAAACGTCAAAATATTACCTAATTCGATGATATTATGTTTAAATCACATAAAGGAAAAGGGGATGATAAACATCAAAATATTGCTAAATTTGATGATTTTTCGTATGAAATAAAATGCAAGAAAACTTGCTTAAAATGCAATATTATGCGAAATCTGATATTTGAAGGCCAAATCACATATCGTGATACGACATGAAATAGTGTCGAAATATTGGTAAAAATGAATATATTTACGTAATATCAAACTACATGAAAAATGTGAAAAAAGTCACTATTTAACCATATTTGAGGATTTTAACTTCAAATCATAGAGCGAGGTTTCGTATTATTTAGATCCAAGAAAAGACATATGACAATGTTTTTTCCAATACAAATGATAAAAATCAATGTGTTTTCATTAGAATTAACTAAAATGTTCCTGATTTTCCGTTTATATTACCGATGGAAGATGTAAACGAAAAACGCTCTACTCCGGCTAAAACGTCGATATATGCAATAAAAACAGAACTTCTCCCCTTTTCAATATCTTACTCAGTATTTTAACGAGAAACAAATAGTTGATTGAAATAAAGTATTTAAGGTTATTATCTAATCAATTATGAGTTTGCATCATTTTTATCGTATATATAATGAATTAATACCAATAAACTGAAAATTCACAAAAACGGGAAAAAACGGCCTAATTCGATGATATTTTGTTTAAATCACATAAAGGAAAAGGATATGATAATCGTCAAAATATTGCTAAATTCGATGATTTTTCGTACGAAACAAAATGCAAGAAAACTTTCTTAAAAGGCAATATTATGCGAAATTCTGAGATTTGAAGGCCAAATCACATATCGTGATACTACATGAAATAGTATCGAAATATTGGTAAAAATGTATATATTTACGTAATATCAAACTACATGAAAAACGTGAAAAAGTCACTATTTAACCATATTTGAGGATTTTAACTTTAAATCATAGAGCGAGGTTTCGTATTGTTTAGATCCAAGAAAAGACATATGACAATGTTGTTTCCAATACAAATGAAAAAATCAATGTGTTTTCATTAGAATTAACTAAAATGTTCCTGATTTTCCGTTTATAATACCGATGGAAGATATACACGAAAACCGCTCTATTCCGGCTGAAACGTCGATATATGCAATAAAAACAGAACTTCTCCCCTTTTCAATATCTTACTAAGTATTTTAACGAGAAACAAATAATTGATTGAAAATGAAGTATTTAAGGTTATTATCTAATCAATTATGTGTTTGCATCATTTTTATCGTATATATAATGAATTAATACCCATTGACTGAAAATTCACAAAAACGTGGAAAAACGGTAAAATATTGCCTAATTCGATGACATTTTGTTTAAATCACATAAAGAAAAGGGGATGATAAACGTCAAAATATTGCTAAATTCGATGATTTTTCGTACGAAACAAATTGCAAGAAAACTTGCTTAAAATGCAATATTATGAGAAATTCTGAGATTTGAAGGCCAAATCACATATCGTGATACTATATGAAATAGTATCGAAATATTGGTAAAAATGAATATATTTACGTAATATCAAACTACATGAAAAATGTGAAAAAAGTCACTATTTTACCATATTTGAGGATTTTAACTTCAAATCATAGAGCGAGGTTTCGTATTATTTAGATCCAAGAAAATACATATGACAATGTTGTTTCCAATACAAATGATAAAAACCAATGTGTTTTAATTAGAAATAATTAAAATGTTCCTGATTTTCCGTTTATATTACCGATGGAAGATGTACACGTAAAACCGCTCTAATCTGGCTGAAACGTCGATATATGCAATAAAAACCGAACTTCTCCCCTTTTCAATATCCTACTCAGTATTTTAACGAGAAACAATGGTGGATTGAAAATGAAGTATTTAAGGTTAATTTCTAATCAATTATGTGTTTGCATCATTTTTATCGTATATTTAATGAATTAATAACAATAAACTGAAAATTCACAACAACGTGGAAAAACGTCAAAATATTACCTAATTCGATGATATTATGTTTAAATCACATAAAGGAAAAGGGGATGATAAACATCAAAATATTGCTAAATTTGATGATTTTTCGTATGAAATAAAATGCAAGAAAACTTGCTTAAAATGCAATATTATGCGAAATCTGATATTTGAAGGCCAAATCACATATCGTGATACGACATGAAATAGTGTCGAAATATTGGTAAAAATGAATATATTTACGTAATATCAAACTACATGAAAAATGTGAAAAAAGTCACTATTTAACCATATTTGAGGATTTTAACTTCAAATCATAGAGCGAGGTTTCGTATTATTTAGATCCAAGAAAAGACATATGACAATGTTTTTTCCAATACAAATGATAAAAATCAATGTGTTTTCATTAGAATTAAGTAAAATGTTCCTGATTTTCCGTTTATATTACCGATGGAAGATGTAAACGAAAAACGCTCTACTCCGGCTAAAACGTCGATATATGCAATAAAAACAGAACTTCTCCCCTTTTCAATATCTTACTCAGTATTTTAACGAGAAACAAATAGTTGATTGAAATAAAGTATTTAAGGTTATTATCTAATCAATTATGAGTTTGCATCATTTTTATCGTATATATAATGAATTAATACCAATAAACTGAAAATTCACAAAAACGGGAAAAAACGGCCTAATTCGATGATATTTTGTTTAAATCACATAAAGGAAAAGGATATGATAATCGTCAAAATATTGCTAAATTCGATGATTTTTCGTACGAAACAAAATGCAAGAAAACTTTCTTAAAAGGCAATATTATGCGAAATTCTGAGATTTGAAGGCCAAATCACATATCGTGATACTACATGAAATAGTATCGAAATATTGGTAAAAATGAATATATTTACGTAATATCAAACTACATGAAAAACGTGAAAAAGTCACTATTTAACCATATTTGAGGATTTTAACTTCAAATCATAGAGCGAGGTTTCGTATTATTTAGATCGAAGAAAAGACATATGACAATGTTGTTTCCAATACAAACGATAAAAATCAATGTGTTTTCATTAGAATTAACTAAAATGTTCCTGATTTTCCGTTTATATTACCGATGGAAGATGTACACGAAAACCGCTCTATTCCGGCTGAAACGTCGATATATGCAATAAAAACAGAACTTCTCCCCTTTTCAATATCTTACACAGTATTTTAACGAGAATCAAATAGTTGATTGAAAATTAAGTATTTAAGGGTATTATCTAATCAATTATGTATTTGCATCATTTTTATCGTATATATAATGAATTAATACCCATAAACTGAAAATTTACAAAAAAGTGGAAAAACGGCAAAATTTTGCCTAATTCGATGATATTTTGTTTAAATCACATAAAGGAAAAGGAGATGATAAACGTCAAAATATTGCTAAATTCGATGATTTTTCGTACGAAACAAAATGCAAGAAAACTTGCTTAAAATGCAATATTATGCGAAATTCTGATATTTGAAGGCCAAATCAAATATCGTGATACGACATGAAATAGTATCGAAATATTGGTAAAATTGAATATATTTACGTAACATCAAACTACATGAAAAACGTTAAAAAAGTCACTATTTAACCATATTTGAGGATTTTAACTTTAAATCATAGAGCGAGGTTTCGTATTGTTTAGATCCAAGAAAAGACATATGACAGTGTTGTTTCCAATACAAATGAAAAAAATCAATGTGTTTTCATTAGAATTAACTAAAATGTTCCTGATTTTCCGTTTATAATACCGATGGAAGATATACACGAAAACCGCTCTATTCCGGATGAAACGTCGATATATGCAATAAAAACAGAACTTCTCCCCTTTTCAATATCTTACTAAGTATTTTAACGAGAAACAAATAATTGATTGAAAATGAAGTATTTAAGGTTATTATCTAATCAATTATGTGTTTGCATCATTTTTATCGTATATATAATGAATTAATACCCATTGACTGAAAATTCACAAAAACGTGGAAAAACGGTAAAATATTGCCTAATTCGATGACATTTTGTTTAAATCACATAAAGAAAAGGTGATGATAAACGTCAAAATATTGCTAAATTCGATGATTTTTCGTACGAAAAAAATTTAAGAAAACTTGCTTAAAATGCAATATTATGAGAAATTCTGAGATTTGAAGGCCAAATCACATATCGTGATACTATATGAAATAGTATCGAAATATTGGTAAAAATGAATATATTTACGTAATATCAAACTACATGAAAAACGTGAAAAAAGTCACTATTTTACCATATTTGAGGATTTTAACTTCAAATCATAGAGCGAGGTTTCGTATTATTTAGATCCAAGAAAAGACATATGACAATGTTGTTTCCAATACAAATGATAAAAACCAATGTGTTTTAATTAGAAATAATTAAAATGTTCCTGATTTTCCGTTTATATTACCGATGGAAGATGTACACGTAAAACCGCTCTAATCCGGCTGAAACGTCGATATATGCAATAAAAACCGAACTTCTCCCCTTTTCAATATCCTACTCAGTATTTTAACGAGAAAAAATTGGTTGATTGAAAATGAAGTATTTAAGGTTAATTTCTAATCAATTATGTGTTTGCATCATTTTTATCGTATATTTAATGAATTAATAACAATAAACTGAAAATTCACAAAAACGTGGAAAAACGTCAAAATATTACCTAATTCGTTGATATTATGTTTAAATCACATAAAGGAAAAGGGGATGATAAACATCAAAATATTGATAAATTTGATGATTTTTCGTATGAAATAAAATGCAAGAAAACTTGCTTAAAATGCAATATTATGCGAAATCTGATATTTGAAGGCCAAATCACATATCGTGATACGACATGAAATAGTATCGAAATATTGGTAAAAATGAATATATTTACGTAATATCAAACTACATGAAAAATGTGAAAAAAGTCACTATTTAACCATATTTGAGGATTTTAACTTCAAATCATAGAGCGAGGTTTCGTATTATTTAGATCCAAGAAAAGACATATGACAATGTTTTTTCCAATACAAATTATAAAAATCAATGTATTTTCATTAGAATTAAGTAAAATGTTCCTGATTTTCCGTTTATATTACCGATGGAAGACGTAAACGAAAAACGCTCTACTCCGGCTAAAACGTCGATATATGCAATAAAAACAGAACTTCTCCCCTTTTCAATATCTTACTCAGTATTTTAACGAGAAACAAATAGTTGATTGAAATAAAGTATTTAAGGTTATTCACTAATCAATTATGTGTTTGCATCATTTTTATCGTATATATAATGAATTAATACCAATAAACTGAAAATTCACAAAAACGTGAAAAAACGGCCTAATTCGATGATATTTTGTTTAAATCACATAAAGGAAAAGGGGATGATAATCGTCAAAATATTGCTAAATTCGAAGATTTTTCGTACGAAACAAAATGCAAGAAAACTTTCTTAAAAGGCAATATTATGCGAAATTCTGAGATTTGAAGGCCAAATCACATATCGTGATACTACATGAAATAGTATCGAAATATTGGTAAAAATGTATATATTTACGTAATATCAAACTACATGAAAAACGTGAAAAAGTCACTATTTAATCATATTTGAGGATTTTAACTTTAAATCATAGAGCGAGGTTTCGTATTGCTTAGATCCAAGAAAAGACATATGACAATGTTGTTTCCAATACAAATGAAAAAAATCAATGTGTTTTCTTTAGAATTAACTAAAATGTTCCTGATTTTCCGTTTATAATACCGATGGAAGATATACACGAAAACCGCTCTATTCCGGCTGAAACGTCGATATATGCAATAAAAACAGAACTTCTCCCCTTTTCAATATCTTACTAAGTATTTTAACGAGAAACAAATAATTGATTGAAAATGAAGTATTTAAGGTTATTATCTAATCAATTATGTGTTTGCATCATTTTTATCGTATATATAATGAATTAATACCCATTGACTGAAAATTCACAAAAACGTGGAAAAACGGTAAAATATTGCCTAATTCGATGACATTTTGTTTAAATCACATAAAGAAAAGGGGATGATAAACGTCAAAATATTGCTAAATTCGATGATTTTTCGTACGAAACAAATTGCAAGAAAACTTGCTTAAAATGCAATATTATGAGAAATTCTGAGATTTGAAGGCCAAATCACATATCGTGATACTATATGAAATAGTATCGAAATATTGGTAAAAATGAATATATTTACGTAATATCAAACTACATGAAAAATGTGAAAAAAGTCACTATTTTACCATATTTGAGGATTTTAACTTCAAATCATAGAGCGAGGTTTCGTATTATTTAGATCCAAGAAAATACATATGACAATGTTGTTTCCAATACAAATGATAAAAACCAATGTGTTTTAATTAGAAATAATTAAAATGTTCCTGATTTTCCGTTTATATTACCGATGGAAGATGTACACGTAAAACCGCTCTAATCTGGCTGAAACGTCGATATATGCAATAAAAACCGAACTTCTCCCCTTTTCAATATCCTACTCAGTATTTTAACGAGAAACAATGGTGGATTGAAAATGAAGTATTTAAGGTTAATTTCTAATCAATTATGTGTTTGCATCATTTTTATCGTATATTTAATGAATTAATAACAATAAACTGAAAATTCACAAAAACGTGGAAAAACGTCAAAATATTACCTAATTCGATGATATTATGTTTAAATCACATAAAGGAAAAGGGGATGATAAACATCAAAATATTGCTAAATTTGATGATTTTTCGTATGAAATAAAATGCAAGAAAACTTGCTTAAAATGCAATATTATGCGAAATCTGATATTTGAAGGCCAAATCACATATCGTGATACGACATGAAATAGTGTCGAAATATTGGTAAAAATGAATATATTTACGTAATATCAAACTACATGAAAAATGTGAAAAAAGTCACTATTTAACCATATTTGAGGATTTTAACTTCAAATCATAGAGCGAGGTTTCGTATTATTTAGATCCAAGAAAAGACATATGACAATGTTTTTTCCAATACAAATGATAAAAATCAATGTGTTTTCATTAGAATTAACTAAAATGTTCCTGATTTTCCGTTTATATTACCGATGGAAGATGTAAACGAAAAACGCTCTACTCCGGCTAAAACGTCGATATATGCAATAAAAACAGAACTTCTCCCCTTTTCAATATCTTACTCAGTATTTTAACGAGAAACAAATAGTTGATTGAAATAAAGTATTTAAGGTTATTATCTAATCAATTATGAGTTTGCATCATTTTTATCGTATATATAATGAATTAATACCAATAAACTGAAAATTCACAAAAACGGGAAAAAACGGCCTAATTCGATGATATTTTGTTTAAATCACATAAAGGAAAAGGATATGATAATCGTCAAAATATTGCTAAATTCGATGATTTTTCGTACGAAACAAAATGCAAGAAAACTTTCTTAAAAGGCAATATTATGCGAAATTCTGAGATTTGAAGGCCAAATCACATATCGTGATACTACATGAAATAGTATCGAAATATTGGTAAAAATGAATATATTTACGTAATATCAAACTACATGAAAAACGTGAAAAAGTCACTATTTAACCAAATTTGAGGATTTTAACTTCAAATCATAGAGCGAGGTTTCGTATTATTTAGATCGAAGAAAAGACATATGACAATGTTGTTTCCAATACAAACGATAAAAATCAATGTGTTTTCATTAGAATTAACTAAAATGTTCCTGATTTTCCGTTTATATTACCGATGGAAGATGTACACGAAAACCGCTCTATTCCGGCTGAAACGTCGATATATGCAATAAAAACAGAACTTCTCCCCTTTTCAATATCTTACACAGTATTTTAACGAGAATCAAATAGTTGATTGAAAATTAAGTATTTAAGGGTATTATCTAATCAATTATGTATTTGCATCATTTTTATCGTATATATAATGAATTAATACCCATAAACTGAAAATTTACAAAAACGTGGAAAAACGGCAAAATTTTGCCTAATTCGATGATATTTTGTTTAAATCACATAAAGGAAAAGGAGATGATAAACGTCAAAATATTGCTAAATTCGATGATTTTTCGTACGAAACAAAATGCAAGAAAACTTGCTTAAAATGCAATATTATGCGAAATTCTGATATTTGAAGGCCAAATCACATATCGTGATACGACATGAAATAGTATCGAAATATTGGTAAAATTGAATATATTTACGTAACATCAAACTACATGAAAAACGTTAAAAAAGTCACTATTTAACCATATTTGAGGATTTTAACTTCAAATCATAGAGCGAGGTTTCGTATTATTTAGATCCAAGAAAAGACATATGACAATGTTGTTTCCAATACAAATGATAAAAACCAATGTGTTTTAATTAGAAATAATTAAAATGTTCCTGATTTTCCGTTTATATTACCGATGGAAAATGTACACGTAAAACCGCTCTAATCCGGCTGAAACGTCGATATATGCAATAAAAACCGAACTTCTCCCCTTTTCAATATCCTACTCAGTATTTTAACGAGAAAAAATTGGTTGATTGAAAATGAAGTATTTAAGGTTAATTTCTAATCAATTATGTGTTTGCATCATTTTTATCGTATATTTAATGAATTAATAACAATAAACTGAAAATTCACAAAAACGTGGAAAAACGTCAAAATATTACCTAATTCGTTGATATTATGTTTAAATCACATAAAGGAAAAGGGGATGATAAACATCAAAATATTGATAAATTTGATGATTTTTCGTATGAAATAAAATGCAAGAAAACTTGCTTAAAATGCAATATTATGCGAAATCTGATATTTGAAGGCCAAATCACATATCGTGATACGACATGAAATAGTATCGAAATATTGGTAAAAATGAATATATTTACGTAATATCAAACTACATGAAAAATGTGAAAAAAGTCACTATTTAACCATATTTGAGGATTTTAACTTCAAATCATAGAGCGAGGTTTCGTATTATTTAGATCCAAGAAAAGACATATGACAATGTTTTTTCCAATACAAATGATAAAAATCAATGTATTTTCATTAGAATTAACTAAAATGTTCCTGATTTTCCGTTTATATTACCGATGGAAGACGTAAACGAAAAACGCTCTACTCCGGCTAAAACGTCGATATATGCAATAAAAACAGAACTTCTCCCCTTTTCAATATCTTACTCAGTATTTTAACGAGAAACAAATAGTTGATTGAAATAAAGTATTTAAGGTTATTCACTAATCAATTATGTGTTTGCATCATTTTTATCGTATATATAATGAATTAATACCAATAAACTGAAAATTCACAAAAACGTGAAAAAACGGCCTAATTCGATGATATTTTGTTTAAATCACATAAAGGAAAAGGGGATGATAATCGTCAAAATATTGCTAAATTCGAAGATTTTTCGTACGAAACAAAATGCAAGAAAACTTTCTTAAAAGGCAATATTATGCGAAATTCTGAGATTTGAAGGCCAAATCACATATCGTGATACTACATGAAATAGTGTCGAAATATTGGTAAAAATGAATATATTTACGTAATATCAAACTACATGAAAAATGTGAAAAAAGTCACTATTTAACCATATTTGAGGATTTTAACTTCAAATCATAGAGCGAGGTTTCGTATTATTTAGATCCAAGAAAAGACATATGACAATGTTTTTTCCAATACAAATGATAAAAATCAATGTGTTTTCATTAGAATTAACTAAAATGTTCCTGATTTTCCGTTTATATTACCGATGGAAGATGTAAACGAAAAACGCTCTACTCCGGCTAAAACGTCGATATATGCAATAAAAACAGAACTTCTCCCCTTTTCAATATCTTACTCAGTATTTTAACGAGAAACAAATAGTTGATTGAAATAAAGTATTTAAGGTTATTATCTAATCAATTATGAGTTTGCATCATTTTTATCGTATATATAATGAATTAATACCAATAAACTGAAAATTCACAAAAACGGGAAAAAACGGCCTAATTCGATGATATTTTGTTTAAATCACATAAAGGAAAAGGATATGATAATCGTCAAAATATTGCTAAATTCGATGATTTTTCGTACGAAACAAAATGCAAGAAAACTTTCTTAAAAGGCAATATTATGCGAAATTCTGAGATTTGAAGGCCAAATCACATATCGTGATACTACATGAAATAGTATCGAAATATTGGTAAAAATGAATATATTTACGTAATATCAAACTACATGAAAAACGTGAAAAAGTCACTATTTAACCAAATTTGAGGATTTTAACTTCAAATCATAGAGCGAGGTTTCGTATTATTTAGATCGAAGAAAAGACATATGACAATGTTGTTTCCAATACAAACGATAAAAATCAATGTGTTTTCATTAGAATTAACTAAAATGTTCCTGATTTTCCGTTTATATTACCGATGGAAGATGTACACGAAAACCGCTCTATTCCGGCTGAAACGTCGATATATGCAATAAAAACAGAACTTCTCCCCTTTTCAATATCTTACACAGTATTTTAACGAGAATCAAATAGTTGATTGAAAATTAAGTATTTAAGGGTATTATCTAATCAATTATGTATTTGCATCATTTTTATCGTATATATAATGAATTAATACCCATAAACTGAAAATTTACAAAAACGTGGAAAAACGGCAAAATTTTGCCTAATTCGATGATATTATGTTTAAATCACATAAAGGAAAAGGGGATGATAAACATCAAAATATTGATAAATTCGATGATTTTTCGTACTAAACAAAATGCAAGAAAACTTGCTTAAAATGCAATATTATGCGAAATTCTGATATTTGAAGGCCAAATCACATATCGTGATACGACATGAAATAGTATCGAAATATTGGTAAAATTGAATATATTTACGTAACATCAAACTACATGAAAAACGTTAAAAAAGTCACTATTTAACCATATTTGAGGATTTTAACTTCAAATCATAGAGCGAGGTTTCGTATTATTTAGATCCAAGAAAAGACATATGACAATGTTGTTTCCAATACAAATGATAAAAACCAATGTGTTTTAATTAGAAATAATTAAAATGTTCCTGATTTTCCGTTTATATTACCGATGGAAGATGTACACGTAAAACCGCTCTAATCCGGCTGAAACGTCGATATATGCAATAAAAACCGAACTTCTCCCCTTTTCAATATCCTACTCAGTATTTTAACGAGAAAAAATTGGTTGATTGAATATGAAGTATTTAAGGTTAATTTCTAATCAATTATGTGTTTGCATCATTTTTATCGTATATTTAATGAATTAATAACAATAAACTGAAAATTCACAAAAACGTGGAAAAACGTCAAAATATTACCTAATTCGTTGATATTATGTTTAAATCACATAAAGGAAAAGGGGATGATAAACATCAAAATATTGATAAATTTGATGATTTTTCGTATGAAATAAAATGCAAGAAAACTTGCTTAAAATGCAATATTATGCGAAATCTGATATTTGAAGGCCAAATCACATATCGTGATACGACATGAAATAGTATCGAAATATTGGTAAAAATGAATATATTTACGTAATATCAAACTACATGAAAAATGTGAAAAAAGTCACTATTTAACCATATTTGAGGATTTTAACTTCAAATCATAGAGCGAGGTTTCGTATTATTTAGATCCAAGAAAAGACATATGACAATGTTTTTTCCAATACAAATGATAAAAATCAATGTATTTTCATTAGAATTAACTAAAATGTTCCTGATTTTCCGTTTATATTACCGATGGAAGACGTAAACGAAAAACGCTCTACTCCGGCTAAAACGTCGATATATGCAATAAAAACAGAACTTCTCCCCTTTTCAATATCTTACTCAGTATTTTAACGAGAAACAAATAGTTGATTGAAATAAAGTATTTAAGGTTATTCACTAATCAATTATGTGTTTGCATCATTTTTATCGTATATATAATGAATTAATACCAATAAACTGAAAATTCACAAAAACGTGAAAAAACGGCCTAATTCGATGATATTTTGTTTAAATCACATAAAGGAAAAGGGGATGATAATCGTCAAAATATTGCTAAATTCGAAGATTTTTCGTACGAAACAAAATGCAAGAAAACTTTCTTAAAAGGCAATATTATGCGAAATTCTGAGATTTGAAGGCCAAATCACATATCGTGATACTACATGAAATAGTATCGAAATATTGGTAAAAATGTATATATTTACGTAATATCAAACTACATGAAAAACGTGAAAAAGTCACTATTTAACCATATTTGAGGATTTTAACTTTAAATCATAGAGCGAGGTTTCGTATTGTTTAGATCCAAGAAAAGACATATGACAATGTTGTTTCCAATACAAATGAAAAAAATCAATGTGTTTTCATTAGAATTAACTAAAATGTTCCTGATTTTCCGTTTATATTACCGATGGAAGATGTACACGAAAACCGCTCTATTCCGGCTGAAACGTCGATATATGCAATAAAAACAGAACTTCTCCCCTTTTCAATATCTTACACAGTATTTTAACGAGAATCAAATAGTTGATTGAAAATGAAGTATTTAAGGTTATTATCTAATCAATTATGTGTTTGCATCATTTTTATCGTATATATAATGAATTAATACCCATTGACTGAAAATTCACAAAAACGTGGAAAAACGGTAAAATATTGCCTAATTCGATGACATTTTGTTTAAATCACATAAAGAAAAGGGGATGATAAACGTCAAAATATTGCTAAATTCGATGATTTTTCGTACGAAACAAATTGCAAGAAAACTTGCTTAAAATGCAATATTATGAGAAATTCTGAGATTTGAAGGCCAAATCACATATCGTGATACTATATGAAATAGTATCGAAATATTGGTAAAAATGAATATATTTACGTAATATCAAACTACATGAAAAATGTGAAAAAAGTCACTATTTTACCATATTTGAGGATTTTAACTTCAAATCATAGAGCGAGGTTTCGTATTATTTAGATCCAAGAAAATACATATGACAATGTTGTTTCCAATACAAATGATAAAAACCAATGTGTTTTAATTAGAAATAATTAAAATGTTCCTGATTTTCCGTTTATATTACCGATGGAAGATGTACACGTAAAACCGCTCTAATCCGGCTGAAACGTCGATATATGCAATAAAAACCGAACTTCTCCCCTTTTCAATATCCTACTCAGTATTTTAACGAGAAACAATGGTGGATTGAAAATGAAGTATTTAAGGTTAATTTCTAATCAATTATGTGTTTGCATCATTTTTATCGTATATTTAATGAATTAATAACAATAAACTGAAAATTCACAAGAACGTGGAAAAACGTCAAAATATTACCTAATTCGATGATATTATGTTTAAATCACATAAAGGAAAAGGGGATGATAAACATCAAAATATTGCTAAATTTGATGATTTTTCGTATGAAATAAAATGGAAGAAAACTTGCTTAAAATGCAATATTATGCGAAATCTGATATTTGAAGGCCAAATCACATATCGTGATACGACATGAAATAGTGTCGAAATATTGGTAAAAATGAATATATTTACGTAATATCAAACTACATGAAAAATGTGAAAAAAGTCACTATTTAACCATATTTGAGGATTTTAACTTCAAATCATAGAGCGAGGTTTCGTATTATTTAGATCCAAGAAAAGACATATGACAATGTTTTTTCCAATACAAATGATAAAAATCAATGTGTTTTCATTAGAATTAACTAAAATGTTCCTGATTTTCCGTTTATATTACCGATGGAAGATGTAAACGAAAAACGCTCTACTCCGGCTAAAACGTCGATATATGCAATAAAAACAGAACTTCTCCCCTTTTCAATATCTTACTCAGTATTTTAACGAGAAACAAATAGTTGATTGAAATAAAGTATTTAAGGTTATTATCTAATCAATTATGAGTTTGCATCATTTTTATCGTATATATAATGAATTAATACCAATAAACTGAAAATTCACAAAAACGGGAAAAAACGGCCTAATTCGATGATATTTTGTTTAAATCACATAAATGAAAAGGATATGATAATCGTCAAAATATTGCTAAATTCGATGATTTTTCGTACGAAACAAAATGCAAGAAAACTTTCTTAAAAGGCAATATTATGCGAAATTCTGAGATTTGAAGGCCAAATCACATATCGTGATACTACATGAAATAGTATCGAAATATTGGTAAAAATGAATATATTTACGTAATATCAAACTACATGAAAAACGTGAAAAAGTCACTATTTAACCATATTTGAGGATTTTAACTTCAAATCATAGAGCGAGGTTTCGTATTATTTAGATCGAAGAAAAGACATATGACAATGTTGTTTCCAATACAAACGATAAAAATCAATGTGTTTTCATTAGAATTAACTAAAATGTTCATGATTTTCCGTTTATATTACCGATGGAAGATGTACACGAAAACCGCTCTATTCCGGCTGAAACGTCGATATATGCAATAAAAACAGAACTTCTCCCCTTTTCAATATCTTACACAGTATTTTAACGAGAATCAAATAGTTGATTGAAAATTAAGTATTTAAGGGTATTATCTAATCAATTATGTATTTGCATCATTTTTATCGTATATATAATGAATTAATACCCATAAACTGAAAATTTACAAAAACGTGGAAAAACCGCAAAATTTTGCCTAATTCGATGATATTTTGTTTAAATCACATAAAGGAAAAGGAGATGATAAACGTCAAAATATTGCTAAATTCGATGATTTTTCGTACGAAACAAAATGCAAGAAAACTTGCTTAAAATGCAATATTATGCGAAATTCTGATATTTGAAGGCCAAATCACATATCGTGATACGACATGAAATAGTATCGAAATATTGGTAAAATTGAATATATTTACGTAACATCAAACTACATGAAAAACGTTAAAAAAGTCACTATTTAACCATATTTGAGGATTTTAACTTTAAATCATAGAGCGAGGTTTCGTATTGTTTAGATCCAAGAAAAGACATATGACAGTGTTGTTTCCAATACAAATTAAAAAAATCAATGTGTTTTCATTAGAATTACCTAAAATGTTCCTGATTTTCCGTTTATAATACCGATGGAAGATATACACGAAAACCGCTCTATTCCGGATGAAACGTCGATATATGCAATAAAAACAGAACTTCTCCCCTTTTCAATATCTTACTAAGTATTTTAACGAGAAACAAATAATTGATTGAAAATGAAGTATTTAAGGTTATTATCTAATCAATTATGTGTTTGCATCATTTTTATCGTATATATAATGAATTAATACCCATTGACTGAAAATTCACAAAAACGTGGAAAAACGGTAAAATATTGCCTAATTCGATGACATTTTGTTTAAATCACATAAAGAAAAGGTGATGATAAACGTCAAAATATTGCTAAATTCGATGATTTTTCGTACGAAAAAAATTTAAGAAAACTTGCTTAAAATGCAATATTATGAGAAATTCTGAGATTTGAAGGCCAAATCACATATCGTGATACTATATGAAATAGTATCGAAATATTGGTAAAAATGAATATATTTACGTAATATCAAACTACATGAAAAACGTGAAAAAAGTCACTATTTTACCATATTTGAGGATTTTAACTTCAAATCATAGAGCGAGGTTTCGTATTATTTAGATCCAAGAAAAGACATATGACAATGTTGTTTCCAATACAAATGATAAAAACCAATGTGTTTTAATTAGAAATAATTAAAATGTTCCTGATTTTCCGTTTATATTACCGATGGAAGATGTACACGTAAAACCGCTCTAATCCGGCTGAAACGTCGATATATGCAATAAAAACCGAACTTCTCCCCTTTTCAATATCCTACTCAGTATTTTAACGAGAAAAAATTGGTTGATTGAAAATGAAGTATTTAAGGTTAATTTCTAATCAATTATGTGTTTGCATCATTTTTATCGTATATTTAATGAATTAATAACAATAAACTGAAAATTCACAAAAACGTGGAAAAACGTCAAAATATTACCTAATTCGTTGATATTATGTTTAAATCACATAAAGGAAAAGGGGATGATAAACATCAAAATATTGATAAATTTGATGATTTTTCGTATGAAATAAAATGCAAGAAAACTTGCTTAAAATGCAATATTATGCGAAATCTGATATTTGAAGGCCAAATCACATATCGTGATACGACATGAAATAGTATCGAAATATTGGTAAAAATGAATATATTTACGTAATATCAAACTACATGAAAAATGTGAAAAAAGTCACTATTTAACCATATTTGAGGATTTTAACTTCAAATCATAGAGCGAGGTTTCGTATTATTTAGATCCAAGAAAAGACATATGACAATGTTTTTTCCAATACAAATGATAAAAATCAATGTATTTTCATTAGAATTAAGTAAAATGTTCCTGATTTTCCGTTTATATTACCGATGGAAGACGTAAACGAAAAACGCTCTACTCCGGCTAAAACGTCGATATATGCAATAAAAACAGAACTTCTCCCCTTTTCAATATCTTACTCAGTATTTTAACGAGAAACAAATAGTTGATTGAAATAAAGTATTTAAGGTTATTCACTAATCAATTATGTGTTTGCATCATTTTTATCGTATATATAATGAATTAATACCAATAAACTGAAAATTCACAAAAACGTGAAAAAACGGCCTAATTCGATGATATTTTGTTTAAATCACATAAAGGAAAAGGGGATGATAATCGTCAAAATATTGCTAAATTCGAAGATTTTTCGTACGAAACAAAATGCAAGAAAACTTTCTTAAAAGGCAATATTATGCGAAATTCTGAGATTTGAAGGCCAAATCACATATCGTGATACTACATGAAATAGTATCGAAATATTGGTAAAAATGTATATATTTACGTAATATCAAACTACATGAAAAACGTGAAAAAGTCACTATTTAATCATATTTGAGGATTTTAACTTTAAATCATAGAGCGAGGTTTCGTATTGCTTAGATCCAAGAAAAGACATATGACAATGTTGTTTCCAATACAAATGAAAAAAATCAATGTGTTTTCATTAGAATTAACTAAAATGTTCCTGATTTTCCGTTTATAATACCGATGGAAGATATACACGAAAACCGCTCTATTCCGGCTGAAACGTCGATATATGCAATAAAAACAGAACTTCTCCCCTTTTCAATATCTTACTAAGTATTTTAACGAGAAACAAATAATTGATTGAAAATGAAGTATTTAAGGTTATTATCTAATCAATTATGTGTTTGCATCATTTTTATCGTATATATAATGAATTAATACCCATTGACTGAAAATTCACAAAAACGTGGAAAAACGGTAAAATATTGCCTAATTCGATGACATTTTGTTTAAATCACATAAAGAAAAGGGGATGATAAACGTCAAAATATTGCTAAATTCGATGATTTTTCGTACGAAACAAATTGCAAGAAAACTTGCTTAAAATGCAATATTATGAGAAATTCTGAGATTTGAAGGCCAAATCACATATCGTGATACTATATGAAATAGTATCGAAATATTGGTAAAAATGAATATATTTACGTAATATCAAACTACATGAAAAATGTGAAAAAAGTCACTATTTTACCATATTTGAGGATTTTAACTTCAAATCATAGAGCGAGGTTTCGTATTATTTAGATCCAAGAAAATACATATGACAATGTTGTTTCCAATACAAATGATAAAAACCAATGTGTTTTAATTAGAAATAATTAAAATGTTCCTGATTTTCCGTTTATATTACCGATGGAAGATGTACACGTAAAACCGCTCTAATCTGGCTGAAACGTCGATATATGCAATAAAAACCGAACTTCTCCCCTTTTCAATATCCTACTCAGTATTTTAACGAGAAACAATGGTGGATTGAAAATGAAGTATTTAAGGTTAATTTCTAATCAATTATGTGTTTGCATCATTTTTATCGTATATTTAATGAATTAATAACAATAAACTGAAAATTCACAAAAACGTGGAAAAACGTCAAAATATTACCTAATTCGATGATATTATGTTTAAATCACATAAAGGAAAAGGGGATGATAAACATCAAAATATTGCTAAATTTGATGATTTTTCGTATGAAATAAAATGCAAGAAAACTTGCTTAAAATGCAATATTATGCGAAATCTGATATTTGAAGGCCAAATCACATATCGTGATACGACATGAAATAGTGTCGAAATATTGGTAAAAATGAATATATTTACGTAATATCAAACTACATGAAAAATGTGAAAAAAGTCACTATTTAACCATATTTGAGGATTTTAACTTCAAATCATAGAGCGAGGTTTCGTATTATTTAGATCCAAGAAAAGACATATGACAATGTTTTTTCCAATACAAATGATAAAAATCAATGTGTTTTCATTAGAATTAACTAAAATGTTCCTGATTTTCCGTTTATATTACCGATGGAAGATGTAAACGAAAAACGCTCTACTCCGGCTAAAACGTCGATATATGCAATAAAAACAGAACTTCTCCCCTTTTCAATATCTTACTCAGTATTTTAACGAGAAACAAATAGTTGATTGAAATAAAGTATTTAAGGTTATTATCTAATCAATTATGAGTTTGCATCATTTTTATCGTATATATAATGAATTAATACCAATAAACTGAAAATTCACAAAAACGGGAAAAAACGGCCTAATTCGATGATATTTTGTTTAAATCACATAAAGGAAAAGGATATGATAATCGTCAAAATATTGCTAAATTCGATGATTTTTCGTACGAAACAAAATGCAAGAAAACTTTCTTAAAAGGCAATATTATGCGAAATTCTGAGATTTGAAGGCCAAATCACATATCGTGATACTACATGAAATAGTATCGAAATATTGGTAAAAATGAATATATTTACGTAATATCAAACTACATGAAAAACGTGAAAAAGTCACTATTTAACCAAATTTGAGGATTTTAACTTCAAATCATAGAGCGAGGTTTCGTATTATTTAGATCGAAGAAAAGACATATGACAATGTTGTTTCCAATACAAACGATAAAAATCAATGTGTTTTCATTAGAATTAACTAAAATGTTCCTGATTTTCCGTTTATATTACCGATGGAAGATGTACACGAAAACCGCTCTATTCCGGCTGAAACGTCGATATATGCAATAAAAACAGAACTTCTCCCCTTTTCAATATCTTACACAGTATTTTAACGAGAATCAAATAGTTGATTGAAAATTAAGTATTTAAGGGTATTATCTAATCAATTATGTATTTGCATCATTTTTATCGTATATATAATGAATTAATACCCATAAACTGAAAATTTACAAAAACGTGGAAAAACGGCAAAATTTTGCCTAATTCGATGATATTTTGTTTAAATCACATAAAGGAAAAGGAGATGATAAACGTCAAAATATTGCTAAATTCGATGATTTTTCGTACGAAACAAAATGCAAGAAAACTTGCTTAAAATGCAATATTATGCGAAATTCTGATATTTGAAGGCCAAATCACATATCGTGATACGACATGAAATAGTATCGAAATATTGGTAAAATTGAATATATTTACGTAACATCAAACTACATGAAAAACGTTAAAAAAGTCACTATTTAACCATATTTGAGGATTTTAACTTCAAATCATAGAGCGAGGTTTCGTATTATTTAGATCCAAGAAAAGACATATGACAATGTTGTTTCCAATACAAATGATAAAAACCAATGTGTTTTAATTAGAAATAATTAAAATGTTCCTGATTTTCCGTTTATATTACCGATGGAAAATGTACACGTAAAACCGCTCTAATCCGGCTGAAACGTCGATATATGCAATAAAAACCGAACTTCTCCCCTTTTCAATATCCTACTCAGTATTTTAACGAGAAAAAATTGGTTGATTGAAAATGAAGTATTTAAGGTTAATTTCTAATCAATTATGTGTTTGCATCATTTTTATCGTATATTTAATGAATTAATAACAATAAACTGAAAATTCACAAAAACGTGGAAAAACGTCAAAATATTACCTAATTCGTTGATATTATGTTTAAATCACATAAAGGAAAAGGGGATGATAAACATCAAAATATTGATAAATTTGATGATTTTTCGTATGAAATAAAATGCAAGAAAACTTGCTTAAAATGCAATATTATGCGAAATCTGATATTTGAAGGCCAAATCACATATCGTGATACGACATGAAATAGTATCGAAATATTGGTAAAAATGAATATATTTACGTAATATCAAACTACATGAAAAATGTGAAAAAAGTCACTATTTAACCATATTTGAGGATTTTAACTTCAAATCATAGAGCGAGGTTTCGTATTATTTAGATCCAAGAAAAGACATATGACAATGTTTTTTCCAATACAAATGATAAAAATCAATGTATTTTCATTAGAATTAACTAAAATGTTCCTGATTTTCCGTTTATATTACCGATGGAAGACGTAAACGAAAAACGCTCTACTCCGGCTAAAACGTCGATATATGCAATAAAAACAGAACTTCTCCCCTTTTCAATATCTTACTCAGTATTTTAACGAGAAACAAATAGTTGATTGAAATAAAGTATTTAAGGTTATTCACTAATCAATTATGTGTTTGCATCATTTTTATCGTATATATAATGAATTAATACCAATAAACTGAAAATTCACAAAAACGTGAAAAAACGGCCTAATTCGATGATATTTTGTTTAAATCACATAAAGGAAAAGGGGATGATAATCGTCAAAATATTGCTAAATTCGAAGATTTTTCGTACGAAACAAAATGCAAGAAAACTTTCTTAAAAGGCAATATTATGCGAAATTCTGAGATTTGAAGGCCAAATCACATATCGTGATACTACATGAAATAGTGTCGAAATATTGGTAAAAATGAATATATTTACGTAATATCAAACTACATGAAAAATGTGAAAAAAGTCACTATTTAACCATATTTGAGGATTTTAACTTCAAATCATAGAGCGAGGTTTCGTATTATTTAGATCCAAGAAAAGACATATGACAATGTTTTTTCCAATACAAATGATAAAAATCAATGTGTTTTCATTAGAATTAACTAAAATGTTCCTGATTTTCCGTTTATATTACCGATGGAAGATGTAAACGAAAAACGCTCTACTCCGGCTAAAACGTCGATATATGCAATAAAAACAGAACTTCTCCCCTTTTCAATATCTTACTCAGTATTTTAACGAGAAACAAATAGTTGATTGAAATAAAGTATTTAAGGTTATTATCTAATCAATTATGAGTTTGCATCATTTTTATCGTATATATAATGAATTAATACCAATAAACTGAAAATTCACAAAAACGGGAAAAAACGGCCTAATTCGATGATATTTTGTTTAAATCACATAAAGGAAAAGGATATGATAATCGTCAAAATATTGCTAAATTCGATGATTTTTCGTACGAAACAAAATGCAAGAAAACTTTCTTAAAAGGCAATATTATGCGAAATTCTGAGATTTGAAGGCCAAATCACATATCGTGATACTACATGAAATAGTATCGAAATATTGGTAAAAATGAATATATTTACGTAATATCAAACTACATGAAAAACGTGAAAAAGTCACTATTTAACCAAATTTGAGGATTTTAACTTCAAATCATAGAGCGAGGTTTCGTATTATTTAGATCGAAGAAAAGACATATGACAATGTTGTTTCCAATACAAACGATAAAAATCAATGTGTTTTCATTAGAATTAACTAAAATGTTCCTGATTTTCCGTTTATATTACCGATGGAAGATGTACACGAAAACCGCTCTATTCCGGCTGAAACGTCGATATATGCAATAAAAACAGAACTTCTCCCCTTTTCAATATCTTACTACAGTATTTTAACGAGAAATCAAATAGTTGATTGAAAATTAAGTATTTAAGGGTATTATCTAATCAATTATGTATTTGCATCATTTTTATCGTATATATAATGAATTAATACCCATAACTGAAAATTTACAAAAACGTGGAAAAACGGCAAAATTTTGCCTAATTCGATGATATTATGTTTAAATCACATAAAGGAAAAGGGGATGATAAACATCAAAATATTGATAAATTCGATGATTTTTCGTACTAAACAAAATGCAAGAAAACTTGCTTAAAATGCAATATTATGCGAAATTCTGATATTTGAAGGCCAAATCACATATCGTGATACGACATGAAATAGTATCGAAATATTGGTAAAATTGAATATATTTACGTAACATCTAACTACATGAAAAACTGTTAAAAAAGTCACTATTTAACCATATTTGAGGATTTTAACTTCAAATCATAGAGCGAGGTTTCGTATTATTTAGATCCAAGAAAAGACATATGACAATGTTGTTTCCAATACAAATGATAAAAACCAATGTGTTTTAATTAGAAATAATTAAAATGTTCCTGATTTTCCGTTTATATTACCGATGGAAGATGTACACGTAAAACCGCTCTAATCCGGCTGAAACGTCGATATATGCAATAAAAACCGAACTTCTCCCCTTTTCAATATCCTACTCAGTATTTTAACGAGAAAAAATTGGTTGATTGAAAATGAAGTATTTAAGGTTAATTTCTAATCAATTATGTGTTTGCATCATTTTTATCGTATATTTAATGAATTAATAACAATAAACTGAAAATTCACATAAACGTGGAAAAACGTCAAAATATTACCTAATTCGATTGATATTATGTTTAAATCACATAAAGGAAAAGGGGATGATAAACATCAAAATATTGATAAATTTGATGATTTTTCGTATGAAATAAAATGCAAGAAAACTTGCTTAAAATGCAATATTATGCGAAATCTGATATTTGAAGGCCAAATCACATATCGTGATACGACATGAAATAGTATCGAAATATTGGTAAAAATGAATATATTTACGTAATATCAAACTACATGAAAAATGTGAAAAAAGTCACTATTTAACCATATTTGAGGATTTTAACTTCAAATCATAGAGCGAGGTTTCGTATTATTTAGATCCAATAAAAGACATATGACAATGTTTTTTCCAATACAAATGATAAAAATCAATGTATTTTCATTAGAATTAACTAAAATGTTCCTGATTTTCCGTTTATATTACCGATGGAAGACGTAAACGAAAAACGCTCTACTCCGGCTAAAACGTCGATATATGCAATAAAAACAGAACTTCTCCCCTTTTCAATATCTTACTCAGTATTTTAACGAGAAACAAATAGTTGATTGAAATAAAGTATTTAAGGTTATTCACTAATCAATTATGTGTTTGCATCATTTTTATCGTATATATAATGAATTAATACCAATAAACTGAAAATTCACAAAAACGTGAAAAAACGGCCTAATTCGATGATATTTTGTTTAAATCACATAAAGGAAAAGGGGATGATAATCGTCAAAATATTGCTAAATTCGAAGATTTTTCGTACGAAACAAAATGCAAGAAAACTTTCTTAAAAGGCAATATTATGCGAAATTCTGAGATTTGAAGGCCAAATCACATATCGTGATACTACATGAAATAGTATCGAAATATTGGTAAAAATGTATATATTTACGTAATATCAAACTACATGAAAAACGTGAAAAAGTCACTATTTAACCATATTTGAGGATTTTAACTTTAAATCATAGAGCGAGGTTTCGTATTGTTTAGATCCAAGAAAAGACATATGACAATGTTGTTTCCAATACAAATGAAAAAAATCAATGTGTTTTCATTAGAATTAACTAAAATGTTCCTGATTTTCCGTTTATATTACCGATGGAAGATGTACACGAAAACCGCTCTATTCCGGCTGAAACGTCGATATATGCAATAAAAACAGAACTTCTCCCCTTTTCAATATCTTACTACAGTATTTTAACGAGAATCAAATAGTTGATTGAAAATGAAGTATTTAAGGTTATTATCTAATCAATTATGTGTTTGCATCATTTTTATCGTATATATAATGAATTAATACCCATTGACTGAAAATTCACAAAAACGTGGAAAAACGGTAAAATATTGCCTAATTCGATGACATTTTGTTTAAATCACATAAAGAAAAGGGGATGATAAACGTCAAAATATTGCTAAATTCGATGATTTTTCGTACGAAACAAATTGCAAGAAAACTTGCTTAAAATGCAATATTATGAGAAATTCTGAGATTTGAAGGCCAAATCACATATCGTGATACTATATGAAATAGTATCGAAATATTGGTAAAAATGAATATATTTACGTAATATCAAACTACATGAAAAATGTGAAAAAAGTCACTATTTTACCATATTTGAGGATTTTAACTTCAAATCATAGAGCGAGGTTTCGTATTATTTAGATCCAAGAAAATACATATGACAATGTTGTTTCCAATACAAATGATAAAAACCAATGTGTTTTAATTAGAAATAATTAAAATGTTCCTGATTTTCCGTTTATATTACCGATGGAAGATGTACACGTAAAACCGCTCTAATCCGGCTGAAACGTCGATATATGCAATAAAAACCGAACTTCTCCCCTTTTCAATATCCTACTCAGTATTTTAACGAGAAACAATGGTGGATTGAAAATGAAGTATTTAAGGTTAATTTCTAATCAATTATGTGTTTGCATCATTTTTATCGTATATTTAATGAATTAATAACAATAAACTGAAAATTCACAAGAACGTGGAAAAACGTCAAAATATTACCTAATTCGATGATATTATGTTTAAATCACATAAAGGAAAAGGGGATGATAAACATCAAAATATTGCTAAATTTGATGATTTTTCGTATGAAATAAAATGGAAGAAAACTTGCTTAAAATGCAATATTATGCGAAATCTGATATTTGAAGGCCAAATCACATATCGTGATACGACATGAAATAGTGTCGAAATATTGGTAAAAATGAATATATTTACGTAATATCAAACTACATGAAAAATGTGAAAAAAGTCACTATTTAACCATATTTGAGGATTTTAACTTCAAATCATAGAGCGAGGTTTCGTATTATTTAGATCCAAGAAAAGACATATGACAATGTTTTTTCCAATACAAATGATAAAAATCAATGTGTTTTCATTAGAATTAACTAAAATGTTCCTGATTTTCCGTTTATATTACCGATGGAAGATGTAAACGAAAAACGCTCTACTCCGGCTAAAACGTCGATATATGCAATAAAAACAGAACTTCTCCCCTTTTCAATATCTTACTCAGTATTTTAACGAGAAACAAATAGTTGATTGAAATAAAGTATTTAAGGTTATTATCTAATCAATTATGAGTTTGCATCATTTTTATCGTATATATAATGAATTAATACCAATAAACTGAAAATTCACAAAAACGGGAAAAAACGGCCTAATTCGATGATATTTTGTTTAAATCACATAAATGAAAAGGATATGATAATCGTCAAAATATTGCTAAATTCGATGATTTTTCGTACGAAACAAAATGCAAGAAAACTTTCTTAAAAGGCAATATTATGCGAAATTCTGAGATTTGAAGGCCAAATCACATATCGTGATACTACATGAAATAGTATCGAAATATTGGTAAAAATGAATATATTTACGTAATATCAAACTACATGAAAAACGTGAAAAAGTCACTATTTAACCATATTTGAGGATTTTAACTTCAAATCATAGAGCGAGGTTTCGTATTATTTAGATCGAAGAAAAGACATATGACAATGTTGTTTCCAATACAAACGATAAAAATCAATGTGTTTTCATTAGAATTAACTAAAATGTTCATGATTTTCCGTTTATATTACCGATGGAAGATGTACACGAAAACCGCTCTATTCCGGCTGAAACGTCGATATATGCAATAAAAACAGAACTTCTCCCCTTTTCAATATCTTACACAGTATTTTAACGAGAATCAAATAGTTGATTGAAAATTAAGTATTTAAGGGTATTATCTAATCAATTATGTATTTGCATCATTTTTATCGTATATATAATGAATTAATACCCATAAACTGAAAATTTACAAAAACGTGGAAAAACCGCAAAATTTTGCCTAATTCGATGATATTTTGTTTAAATCACATAAAGGAAAAGGAGATGATAAACGTCAAAATATTGCTAAATTCGATGATTTTTCGTACGAAACAAAATGCAAGAAAACTTGCTTAAAATGCAATATTATGCGAAATTCTGATATTTGAAGGCCAAATCACATATCGTGATACGACATGAAATAGTATCGAAATATTGGTAAAATTGAATATATTTACGTAACATCAAACTACATGAAAAACGTTAAAAAAGTCACTATTTAACCATATTTGAGGATTTTAACTTTAAATCATAGAGCGAGGTTTCGTATTGTTTAGATCCAAGAAAAGACATATGACAGTGTTGTTTCCAATACAAATTAAAAAAATCAATGTGTTTTCATTAGAATTACCTAAAATGTTCCTGATTTTCCGTTTATAATACCGATGGAAGATATACACGAAAACCGCTCTATTCCGGATGAAACGTCGATATATGCAATAAAAACAGAACTTCTCCCCTTTTCAATATCTTACTAAGTATTTTAACGAGAAACAAATAATTGATTGAAAATGAAGTATTTAAGGTTATTATCTAATCAATTATGTGTTTGCATCATTTTTATCGTATATATAATGAATTAATACCCATTGACTGAAAATTCACAAAAACGTGGAAAAACGGTAAAATATTGCCTAATTCGATGACATTTTGTTTAAATCACATAAAGAAAAGGTGATGATAAACGTCAAAATATTGCTAAATTCGATGATTTTTCGTACGAAAAAAATTTAAGAAAACTTGCTTAAAATGCAATATTATGAGAAATTCTGAGATTTGAAGGCCAAATCACATATCGTGATACTATATGAAATAGTATCGAAATATTGGTAAAAATGAATATATTTACGTAATATCAAACTACATGAAAAACGTGAAAAAAGTCACTATTTTACCATATTTGAGGATTTTAACTTCAAATCATAGAGCGAGGTTTCGTATTATTTAGATCCAAGAAAAGACATATGACAATGTTGTTTCCAATACAAATGATAAAAACCAATGTGTTTTAATTAGAAATAATTAAAATGTTCCTGATTTTCCGTTTATATTACCGATGGAAGATGTACACGTAAAACCGCTCTAATCCGGCTGAAACGTCGATATATGCAATAAAAACCGAACTTCTCCCCTTTTCAATATCCTACTCAGTATTTTAACGAGAAAAAATTCGTTGATTGAAAATGAAGTATTTAAGGTTAATTTCTAATCAATTATGTGTTTGCATCATTTTTATCGTATATTTAATGAATTAATAACAATAAACTGAAAATTCACAAAAACGTGGAAAAACGTCAAAATATTACCTAATTCGTTGATATTATGTTTAAATCACATAAAGGAAAAGGGGATGATAAACATCAAAATATTGATAAATTTGATGATTTTTCGTATGAAATAAAATGCAAGAAAACTTGCTTAAAATGCAATATTATGCGAAATCTGATATTTGAAGGCCAAATCACATATCGTGATACGACATGAAATAGTATCGAAATATTGGTAAAAATGAATATATTTACGTAATATCAAACTACATGAAAAATGTGAAAAAAGTCACTATTTAACCATATTTGAGGATTTTAACTTCAAATCATAGAGCGAGGTTTCGTATTATTTAGATCCAAGAAGAGACATATGACAATGTTTTTTCCAATACAAATGATAAAAATCAATGTATTTTCATTAGAATTAACTAAAATGTTCCTGATTTTCCGTTTATATTACCGATGGAAGACGTAAACGAAAAACGCTCTACTCCGGCTAAAACGTCGATATATGCAATAAAAACAGAACTTCTCCCCTTTTCAATATCTTACTCAGTATTTTAACGAGAAACAAATAGTTGATTGAAATAAAGTATTTAAGGTTATTCACTAATCAATTATGTGTTTGCATCATTTTTATCGTATATATAATGAATTAATACCAATAAACTGAAAATTCACAAAAACGTGAAAAAACGGCCTAATTCGATGATATTTTGTTTAAATCACATAAAGGAAAAGGGGATGATAATCGTCAAAATATTGCTAAATTCGAAGATTTTTCGTACGAAACAAAATGCAAGAAAACTTTCTTAAAAGGCAATATTATGCGAAATTCTGAGATTTGAAGGCCAAATCACATATCGTGATACTACATGAAATAGTATCGAAATATTGGTAAAAATGTATATATTTACGTAATATCAAACTACATGAAAAACGTGAAAAAGTCACTATTTAACCATATAAACTTCATTTTATATTTTAACTTCTTTTTAACTTCATTTCTTCTTCTTCATTTAACTTTTATAACTTCAAATCAACTTTATTTAACTTCAAATCATAGAGCGAGGTTTCGTATTATTTAGATCGAAGAAAAGACATATGACAATGTTGTTTCCAATAAAAACGATAAAAATCAATGTGTTTTCATTAGAATTAACTAAAATGTTCCTGATTTTCCGTTTATATTACCGATGGAAGATGTACACGAAAACCGCTCTATTCCGGCTGAAACGTCGATATATGCAATAAAAACAGAACTTCTCCCCTTTTCAATATCTTACACAGTATTTTAACGAGAATCAAATAGTTGATTGAAAATTAAGTATTTAAGGGTATTATCTAATCAATTATGTATTTGCATCATTTTTATCGTATATATAATGAATTAATACCCATAAACTGAAAATTTACAAAAACGTGGAAAAAACGCCAAAATTTTGCCTAATTCGATGATATTTTGTTTAAATCACATAAAGTAAAAGGAGATGATAAACGTCAAAATATTGCTAAATTCGATGCTTTTTCGTACGAAACAAAATGCAAAAAAACTTGCTTAAAATTCAATATTATGCGAAATTCTGAGATTTGAAGGCCAAATCACATATCGTGATACTACATGAAATAGTATCGAAATATTGGTAAAATTGAATATATTTACGTAATATCAAACTACATGAAAATCGTGAAAAATGTCACTATTTAACCATATTTGAGGATTTTAACTTTAAATCATAGAGCGAGGTTTCGTATTAGTTTAGATCCAAGAAAAGACATATGACAGTGTTGTTTCCAATACAAACTATAAAAAATCAATGTGTTTTCATTAGAATTACCTAAAATGTTCCTGATTTTCCGTTTATAATTACCGATGGAAGATATACACGAAAACCGCTCTATTCCGGATGAAACGTCGATATATGCAATAAAAACAGAACTTCTCCCCTTTTCAATATCTTACTACAGTATTTTAACGAGAATCAAATAATTGATTGAAAATGAAGTATTTAAGGGTATTATCTAATCAATTATGTAGTTTGCATCATTTTTATCGTATATATAATGAATTAATACCCATTGAACTGAAAATTCACAAAAACGTGGAAAAACGGTAAAATATTGCCTAATTCGATGACATTTATGTTTAAATCACATAAAGAAAAGGTGATGATAAACAGTCAAAATATTGCTAAATTCGATGATTTTTCGTACTAAACAAAATTCAAGAAAACTTGCTTAAAATGCAATATTATGAGAAATTCTGAGATTTGAAGGCCAAATCACATATCGTGATACTATATGAAATAGTATCGAAATATTGGTAAAATGAATATATTTACGTAATATCAAACTACATGAAAAACGTTAAAAAAGTCACTATTTAACCATATTTGAGGATTTTAACTTCAAATCATAGAGCGAGGTTTCGTATTATTTAGATCCAAGAAAAGACATATGACAATGTTGTTTCCAATACAAATGATAAAAACCAATGTGTTTTAATTAGAAATAATTAAAATGTTCCTGATTTTCCGTTTATATTACCGATGGAAGATGTACACGTAAAACCGCTCTAATCCGGCTGAAACGTCGATATATGCAATAAAAACCGAACTTCTCCCCTTTTCAATATCCTACTCAGTATTTTAACGAGAAAAAATTGGTTGATTGAATATGAAGTATTTAAGGTTAATTTCTAATCAATTATGTGTTTGCATCATTTTTATCGTATATTTAATGAATTAATAACAATAAACTGAAAATTCACAAAAACGTGGAAAAACGTCAAAATATTACCTAATTCGTTGATATTATGTTTAAATCACATAAAGGAAAAGGGGATGATAAACATCAAAATATTGATAAATTTGATGATTTTTCGTATGAAATAAAATGCAAGAAAACTTGCTTAAAATGCAATATTATGCGAAATCTGATATTTGAAGGCCAAATCACATATCGTGATACGACATGAAATAGTATCGAAATATTGGTAAAAATGAATATATTTACGTAATATCAAACTACATGAAAAATGTGAAAAAAGTCACTATTTAACCATATTTGAGGATTTTAACTTCAAATCATAGAGCGAGGTTTCGTATTATTTAGATCCAAGAAAAGACATATGACAATGTTTTTTCCAATACAAATGATAAAAATCAATGTATTTTCATTAGAATTAACTAAAATGTTCCTGATTTTCCGTTTATATTACCGATGGAAGACGTAAACGAAAAACACTCTACTCCGGCTAAAACGTCGATATATGCAATAAAAACAGAACTTCTCCCCTTTTCAATATCTTACTCAGTATTTTAACGAGAAACAAATAGTTGATTGAAATAAAGTATTTAAGGTTATTCACTAATCAATTATGTGTTTGCATCATTTTTATCGTATATATAATGAATTAATACCAATAAACTGAAAATTCACAAAAACGTGAAAAAACGGCCTAATTCGATGATATTTTGTTTAAATCACATAAAGGAAAAGGGGATGATAATCGTCAAAATATTGCTAAATTCGAAGATTTTTCGTACGAAACAAAATGCAAGAAAACTTTCTTAAAAGGCAATATTATGCGAAATTCTGAGATTTGAAGGCCAAATCACATATCGTGATACTACATGAAATAGTATCGAAATATTGGTAAAAATGTATATATTTACGTAATATCAAACTACATGAAAAACGTGAAAAAGTCACTATTTAACCATATTTGAGGATTTTAACTTTAAATCATAGAGCGAGGTTTCGTATTGTTTAGATCCAAGAAAAGACATATGACAATGTTGTTTCCAATACAAATGAAAAAAATCAATGTGTTTTTATTAGAATTAACTAAAATGTTCCTGATTTTCCGTTTATATTACCGATGGAAGATGTACACGAAAACCGCTCTATTCCGGCTGAAACGTCGATATATGCAATAAAAACAGAACTTCTCCCCTTTTCAATATCTTACACAGTATTTTAACGAGAATCAAATAGTTGATTTGAAAATGAAGTATTTAAGGTTATTATCTAATCAATTATGTGTTTGCATCATTTTTATCGTATATATAATGAATTAATACCCATTGACTGAAAATTCACAAAAACGTGGAAAAACGGTAAAATATTGCCTAATTCGATGACATTTTGTTTAAATCACATAAAGAAAAGGGGATGATAAACGTCAAAATATTGCTAAATTCGATGATTTTTCGTACGAAACAAATTGCAAGAAAACTTGCTTAAAATGCAATATTATGAGAAATTCTGAGATTTGAAGGCCAAATCACATATCGTGATACTATATGAAATAGTATCGAAATATTGGTAAAAATGAATATATTTACGTAATATCAAACTACATGAAAAATGTGAAAAAAGTCACTATTTTACCATATTTGAGGATTTTAACTTCAAATCATAGAGCGAGGTTTCGTATTATTTAGATCCAAGAAAATACATATGACAATGTTGTTTCCAATACAAATGATAAAAACCAATGTGTTTTAATTAGAAATAATTAAAATGTTCCTGATTTTCCGTTTATATTACCGATGGAAGATGTACACGTAAAACCACTCTAATCCGGCTGAAACGTCGATATATGCAATAAAAACCGAACTTCTCCCCTTTTCAATATCCTACTCAGTATTTTAACGAGAAACAATGGTGGATTGAAAATGAAGTATTTAAGGTTAATTTCTAATCAATTATGTGTTTGCATCATTTTTATCGTATATTTAATGAATTAATAACAATAAACTGAAAATTCACAAGAACGTGGAAAAACGTCAAAATATTACCTAATTCGATGATATTATGTTTAAATCACATAAAGGAAAAGGGGATGATAAACATCAAAATATTGCTAAATTTGATGATTTTTCGTATGAAATAAAATGCAAGAAAACTTGCTTAAAATGCAATATTATGCGAAATCTGATATTTGAAGGCCAAATCACATATCGTGATACGACATGAAATAGTGTCGAAATATTGGTAAAAATGAATATATTTACGTAATATCAAACTACATGAAAAATGTGAAAAAAGTCACTATTTAACCATATTTGAGGATTTTAACTTCAAATCATAGAGCGATGTTTCGTATTATTTAGATCCAAGAAAAGACATATGACAATGTTTTTTCCAATACAAATGATAAAAATCAATGTGTTTTCATTAGAATTAACTAAAATGTTCCTGATTTTCCGTTTATATTACCGATGGAAGATGTAAACGAAAAACGCTCTACTCCGGCTAAAACGTCGATATATGCAATAAAAACAGAACTTCTCCCCTTTTCAATATCTTACTCAGTATTTTAACGAGAAACAAATAGTTGATTGAAATAAAGTATTTAAGGTTATTATCTAATCAATTATGAGTTTGCATCATTTTTATCGTATATATAATGAATTAATACCAATAAACTGAAAATTCACAAAAACGGGAAAAAACGGCCTAATTCGATGATATTTTGTTTAAATCACATAAATGAAAAGGATATGATAATCGTCAAAATATTGCTAAATTCGATGATTTTTCGTACGAAACAAAATGCAAGAAAACTTTCTTAAAAGGCAATATTATGCGAAATTCTGAGATTTGAAGGCCAAATCACATATCGTGATACTCCATGAAATAGTATCGAAATATTGGTAAAAATGAATATATTTACGTAATATCAAACTACATGAAAAACGTGAAAAAGTCACTATTTAACCATATTTGAGGATTTTAACTTCAAATCATAGAGCGAGGTTTCGTATTATTTAGATCGAAGAAAAGACATATGACAATGTTGTTTCCAATACAAACGATAAAAATCAATGTGTTTTCATTAGAATTAACTAAAATGTTCATGATTTTCCGTTTATATTACCGATGGAAGATGTACACGAAAACCGCTCTATTCCGGCTGAAACGTCGATATATGCAATAAAAACAGAACTTCTCCCCTTTTCAATATCTTACACAGTATTTTAACGAGAATCAAATAGTTGATTGAAAATTAAGTATTTAAGGGTATTATCTAATCAATTATGTATTTGCATCATTTTTATCGTATATATAATGAATTAATACCCATAAACTGAAAATTTACAAAAACGTGGAAAAACCGCAAAATTTTGCCTAATTCGATGATATTTTGTTTAAATCACATAAAGGAAAAGGAGATGATAAACGTCAAAAAATTGCTAAATTCGATGATTTTTCGTACGAAACAAAATGCAAGAAAACTTGCTTAAAATGCAATATTATGCGAAATTCTGATATTTGAAGGCCAAATCACATATCGTGATACGACATGAAATAGTATCGAAATATTGGTAAAATTGAATATATTTACGTAACATCAAACTACATGAAAAACGTTAAAAAAGTCACTATTTAACCATATTTGAGGATTTTAACTTTAAATCATAGAGCGAGGTTTCGTATTGTTTAGATCCAAGAAAAGACATATGACAGTGTTGTTTCCAATACAAATTAAAAAAATCAATGTGTTTTCATTAGAATTACCTAAAATGTTCCTGATTTTCCGTTTATAATACCGATGGAAGATATACACGAAAACCGCTCTATTCCGGATGAAACGTCGATATATGCAATAAAAACAGAACTTCTCCCCTTTTCAATATCTTACTAAGTATTTTAACGAGAAACAAATAATTGATTGAAAATGAAGTATTTAAGGTTATTATCTAATCAATTATGTGTTTGCATCATTTTTATCGTATATATAATGAATTAATACCCATTGACTGAAAATTCACAAAAACGTGGAAAAACGGTAAAATATTGCCTAATTCGATGACATTTTGTTTAAATCACATAAAGAAAAGGTGATGATAAACGTCAAAATATTGCTAAATTCGATGATTTTTCGTACGAAAAAAATTTAAGAAAACTTGCTTAAAATGCAATATTATGAGAAATTCTGAGATTTGAAGGCCAAATCACATATCGTGATACTATATGAAATAGTATCGAAATATTGGTAAAAATGAATATATTTACGTAATATCAAACTACATGAAAAACGTGAAAAAAGTCACTATTTTACCATATTTGAGGATTTTAACTTCAAATCATAGAGCGAGGTTTCGTATTATTTAGATCCAAGAAAAGACATATGACAATGTTGTTTCCAATACAAATGATAAAAACCAATGTGTTTTAATTAGAAATAATTAAAATGTTCCTGATTTTCCGTTTATATTACCGATGGAAGATGTACACGTAAAACCGCTCTAATCCGGCTGAAACGTCGATATATGCAATAAAAACCGAACTTCTCCCCTTTTCAATATCCTACTCAGTATTTTAACGAGAAAAAATTCGTTGATTGAAAATGAAGTATTTAAGGTTAATTTCTAATCAATTATGTGTTTGCATCATTTTTATCGTATATTTAATGAATTAATAACAATAAACTGAAAATTCACAAAAACGTGGAAAAACGTCAAAATATTACCTAATTCGTTGATATTATGTTTAAATCACATAAAGGAAAAGGGGATGATAAACATCAAAATATTGATAAATTTGATGATTTTTCGTATGAAATAAAATGCAAGAAAACTTGCTTAAAATGCAATATTATGCGAAATCTGATATATGAAGGCCAAATCACATATCGTGATACGACATGAAATAGTATCGAAATATTGGTAAAAATGAATATATTTACGTAATATCAAACTACATGAAAAATGTGAAAAAAGTCACTATTTAACCATATTTGAGGATTTTAACTTCAAATCATAGAGCGAGGTTTCGTATTATTTAGATCCAAGAAAAGACATATGACAATGTTTTTTCCAATACAAATGATAAAAACCAATGTGTTTTAATTAGAAATAATTAAAATGTTCCTGATTTTCCGTTTATATTACCGATGGAAGATGTACACGTAAAACCGCTCTAATCCGGCTGAAACGTCGATATATGCAATAAAAACCGAACTTCTCCCCTTTTCAATATCCTACTCAGTATTTTAACGAGAAAAAATTCGTTGATTGAAAATGAAGTATTTAAGGTTAATTTCTAATCAATTATGTGTTTGCATCATTTTTATCGTATATTTAATGAATTAATAACAATAAACTGAAAATTCACAAAAACGTGGAAAAACGTCAAAATATTACCTAATTCGTTGATATTATGTTTAAATCACATAAAGGAAAAGGGGATGATAAACATCAAAATATTGATAAATTTGATGATTTTTCGTATGAAATAAAATGCAAGAAAACTTGCTTAAAATGCAATATTATGCGAAATCTGATATTTGAAGGCCAAATCACATATCGTGATACGACATGAAATAGTATCGAAATATTGGTAAAAATGAATATATTTACGTAATATCAAACTACATGAAAAATGTGAAAAAAGTCACTATTTAACCATATTTGAGGATTTTAACTTCAAATCATAGAGCGAGGTTTCGTATTATTTAGATCCAAGAAAAGACATATGACAATGTTTTTTCCAATACAAATGATAAAAAAATCAATGTATTTTCATTAGAATTAACTAAAATGTTCCTGATTTTCCGTTTATATTACCGATGGAAGACGTAAACGAAAAACGCTCTACTCCGGCTAAAACGTCGATATATGCAATAAAAACAGAACTTCTCCCCTTTTCAATATCTTACTCAGTATTTTAACGAGAAACAAATAGTTGATTGAAATAAAGTATTTAAGGTTATTCACTAATCAATTATGTGTTTGCATCATTTTTATCGTATATATAATGAATTAATACCAATAAACTGAAAATTCACAAAAACGTGAAAAAACGGCCTAATTCGATGATATTTTGTTTAAATCACATAAAGGAAAAGGGGATGATAATCGTCAAAATATTGCTAAATTCGAAGATTTTTCGTACGAAACAAAATGCAAGAAAACTTTCTTAAAAGGCAATATTATGCGAAATTCTGAGATTTGAAGGCCAAATCACATATCGTGATACTACATGAAATAGTATCGAAATATTGGTAAAAATGTATATATTTACGTAATATCAAACTACATGAAAAACGTGAAAAAGTCACTATTTAACCATATAAACTTCATTTTATATTTTAACTTCTTTTTAACTTCATTTCTTCTTCTTCATTTAACTTTTATAACTTCAAATCAACTTTATTTAACTTCAAATCATAGAGCGAGGTTTCGTATTATTTAGATCGAAGAAAAGACATATGACAATGTTGTTTCCAATAAAAACGATAAAAATCAATGTGTTTTCATTAGAATTAACTAAAATGTTCCTGATTTTCCGTTTATATTACCGATGGAAGATGTACACGAAAACCGCTCTATTCCGGCTGAAACGTCGATATATGCAATAAAAACAGAACTTCTCCCCTTTTCAATATCTTACACAGTATTTTAACGAGAATCAAATAGTTGATTGAAAATTAAGTATTTAAGGGTATTATCTAATCAATTATGTATTTGCATCATTTTTATCGTATATATAATGAATTAATACCCATAAACTGAAAATTTACAAAAACGTGGAAAAACGCCAAAATTTTGCCTAATTCGATGATATTTTGTTTAAATCACATAAAGTAAAAGGAGATGATAAACGTCAAAATATTGCTAAATTCGATGCTTTTTCGTACGAAACAAAATGCAAAAAAACTTGCTTAAAATTCAATATTATGCGAAATTCTGAGATTTGAAGGCCAAATCACATATCGTGATACTACATGAAATAGTATCGAAATATTGGTAAAATTGAATATATTTACGTAATATCAAACTACATGAAAATCGTGAAAAATGTCACTATTTAACCATATTTGAGGATTTTAACTTTAAATTATAGAGCGAGGTTTCGTAATGTTTAGATCCAAGAAAAGACATTTGACATTGTTGTTTCCAATACCAATGATAAAAATCAATGTGTTTTCATTAGAATTAACTAAAATGTTCCTGATTTTCCGTTTATAATACCGATGGAAGATATACACGAAAACCGCTCTATTCCGGCTGAAACGTCGATATATGCAATAAAAACAGAACTTCTCCCCTTTTCAATATCTTACTAAGTATTTTAATGAGAAACAGATAATTGATTGAAAATGAAGTATTTAAGGTTATTATCTAATCAATTATGTGTTTGCATCATTTTTATCGTATATATAATGAATTAATACCCATTGACTGAAAATTCACAAAAACGTGGAAAAACGGTAAAATATTGCCTAATTCGATGACATTCTGTTTAAATCACATAAAGAAAAGGGGATGATAAACGTCAAAATATTGCTAAATTCGATGATTTTTTGTACGAAACAAATTGCAAGAAATCTTGCTTAAAATGCAATATTATGAGAAATTCTGAGATTTGAAGGCCAAATCACATATCGTGATACTATATGAAATAGTATAGAAATATTGGTAAAAATGAATATATTTACGTAATATCAAACTACATGAAAAATGTGAAAAAATTCACTATTTAACCATATATGAGGATTTTAACTTCAAATCATAGAGCGAGGTTTCGTATTATTTAGATCCAAGAAAAGACATATGACAATGTTTTTTCCAATACAAATGATAAAAGTCAATGTGTTTTCATTAGAATTAACTAAAATGTTCCTGATTTTCCGTTTATATTACCGATGGAAGATGTAAATGAAAAACTCTCTACTCCGGCTAAAACGTCGATATATGCAATAAAAACAGAACTTCTCCCCTTTTCAATATCTTACTCAGTATTTTAACGAGAAACAAATAGTTGATTGAAATAAAGTATTTAAGGTTATTATCTAATCAATTATGTGTTTGCATCATTTTTATCGTATATATAATGAATTAATACCAATAAACTGAAAATTCACAAAAACGTGGAAAAACGGCCTAATTCGATGATATTTTGTTTAAATCACATAAAGGAAAAGGGGATGATAAACGTCAAAATATTGCTAAATTCGATGATTTTTCGTACGAAACAAAATGCAAGAAAACTTACTTAAAATGCAGTATTATGCGAAATCTGATATATGAAGGCCAAATCACATATCGTGATACGACATGAAATAGTATCGAAATATTGGTAAAAATGAATATATTTACGTAATATCAAACTACATGAAAAATGTGAAAAAATTCACTATTTAACCATATATGAGGATTTTAACTTCAAATCATAGAGCGAGGTTTCGTATTATTTAGATCCAAGAAAAGACATATGACAATGTTTTTTCCAATACAAATGATAAAAATCAATGTGTTTTCATTAGAATTAACTAAAATGTTCCTGATTTTCCGTTTATATTACCGATGGAAGATGTAAACGAAAAACGCTCTACTCCGGCTAAAACGTCGATATATGCAATAAAAACAGAACTTCTCCCCTTTTCAATATCTTACTCAGTATTTTAACGAGAAACAAATAGTTGATTGAAATAAAGTATATAAGGTTATTATCTAATCAATTATGTGTTTGCATCATTTTTATCGTATATATAATGAATTAATACCAATAAACTGGTAATTCACAAAAACGTGGAAAACGGCCTAATTCGATGATATTTTGTTTAAATCACATAAAGGAAAAGGGGATGATAAACGTCAAAATATTGCTAAATTCGATGATTTTTCGTACGAAACAAAATGCAAGAAAACTTTCTTAAAAGGCAATATTATGCGAAATTCTGAGATTTGAAGGCCAAATCACATGTGATACTACATGAAATAGTATCGAAATATTGGTAAAAATGAATATATTTACGTAATATCAAACTAGATGAAAAACGTGAAAAAGTCACTATTTTACCATATTTGAGGATTTTAACTTCAAATCATAGAGCGAGGTTTCGTATTATTTAGATCCAAGAAAAGACATATGACAATGTTGTTTCCAATACAAATGATAAAAACCAATGTGTTTTAATTAGAATTAATTAAAATTTTCCTGATTTTCCGTTTATATTACCGATGGAAGATGTACACGTAAAACCGCTCTAATCCGGCTGAAACGTCGATATATGCAATAAAAACCGAACTTCTCCCCTTTTCAATATCCTCCTCAGTATTTTAACGAGAAACAAATGGTTGATTGAAAATGAAGTATTTAAGGTTAATTTCTAATCAATTATGTGTTTGCATCATTTTTATCGTATATTTAATGAATTAATAACAATAAACTGAAAATTCACAAAAACGTGGAAAAACGGCAAAATATTGCCTAATTCGATGATATTTTGTTTAAATCACATAAAGGAAAAGGAGATGATAAACGTCAAAATATTGTTAAATTCGATGATTTTTCGTACGAAACAAAATGCAAAAAAACTTGCTTAAAATTCAATATTATGCGAAATTCTGAGATATGAAGGCCAAATCATATATCGTGATACTACATGAAATAGTATCGAAATATTGGTAAAAATGAATATATTTACGTAATATCAAACTACATGAAAAACGTGAAAAATTAACTTTTTTACCATATTTGAGGATTTTAACTTGAAATCATAGAGCGAGGTATCGTATTATTTAGATCCAAGAAAAGACATATGACAATGTTGTTTCCAATACAAACGATAAAAATCAATGTGTTTTCATTAGAATTAACTAAAATGTTCCTGATTTTCCGTTAATATTACCGATGGAAGATGTACACGAAAACCGCTCTATTCCGGCTGAAACGTCGATATATGCAATAAAAACGGAACTTCTCCTCTTTTCAATATCATGCTCAGTATTTTAACGAGAAACAAATAATTGATTGAAAATGAAGTATTCAAGGTTATTATCTAATCAATTATGTGTTTGCATCATTTTTATCGTATATATAATGAATTAATACCAATAAACTGAAAATTCACAAAAACGTGGAAAAACGGCAAAATATTGCCTAATTCGATGATATTTTGTTTAAATCACATAAAGGAAAAGGGGATGATAGCATCCCTCACTTGAACCTCTGAATCCCTGTCTTGAGCCTCTGCATCACTCTCTCGAGCCTCTGCATCACTCTCAGGAGCCTCTGCATCACTCTCTTTAGGCTCGGCATTCCTCTCTTGAGGTTCTGAATCCCTCTCACGAGCCTCTGCATCACTCTCTCGAGCCTCTGAATCACTCTCTTCATCCTCTGCATACCTCTCTTGAGCATCTGCATCACTCTCTTGAGCCTCTGCATCCCTCTCTTGAGCCTCTGCAAAACTCTCTTCAGCCTCTGCATTACTCTCTTAAGCCTCTGCATCCCTATTTTGAGCCTCTGCATCAATTTCTTAAGCCTCTGCATCCCTTTCTTGAGCCTCTGCATCCCTCTCGTTAACTCCTGCATCCCTCTCATGAGCCTCTGCATCCTTCTCCTGAGCCTTTTCACCACTCCCTTAAGCCTCTGCATCACTCTCTTGAGCCTTTTCATCACTCTCATAAGCCTCTGCATCACTCTCTTAAGCCTCTGCATAACTCTCTTGAGCCTCTGCAACACTCTCTTCATCCTCTGCATCACTCTCTTGATCCTCTGCATCACTCTCTTGAGCCTCTCATTACTCTCTTGAGCCTCTGCATCCCTCTCTTGAGTCTCTGCATCTATCGCTTAAGCCTCTGCATCCCTCTCTTCATCCTCTGCATCACTCTCCTCAGCCTCTGCATCATTCTCTTGAGCTTCTGCATCCCTCTCTTAAGCCTCTACATCATTCTCTTGAGCCTCTGCATCACTCTCTCGAGCCTCTGCATCACTCTCTTAAGCCTCTGCATCTCTCTCTTCAGCCTCTGCATCACTCTCGTGAGCCTCTGCATGTCTCTCTTAAGCCTCTGCATCACTCACTTAAGCCTCTGCATCACTCTCTTCAGTCTCTGCATCCCTCTCTTGAGCCTCTGCATCATTCTTCTAAGCCTCTGCATCACTCTCTTGAGCCTCTGCTTCACTCTCTTGACCCTCTGCATCCCTCTATTGAGCCTCTGCATCATTCTACTAAGCCTCTCCATCCCTCACTTGAGCCTCTGCATCCCTCTCATGAGCCTCTGCATCCCTCTCTTGAGCCTTTGCATCACTCTCTTAAGCCTCTGCATCCCTCTCTTAAGCCTCTGCATCACTCTTTTGATTCTCTGCATCACTCTCTTAAGCCTCTGCATCCCCTGTCTTGAGCCTCTGCATCACTCTCTTGAGTCTCTTCATCCCTCTTATAAGCCTCTGCATCATTCTCTTTTGCCTCTGCATCACTCTCTTAAGCCTCTGCATCATTCTCTTGAGCCTCTGCATCACTCTCTCGAGCATCTGCATCACTCTCTTAAGCCTCTGCATCTCTCTCTTCAGCCTCTGCATCACTCTCGTGAGCCTCTGCATATCTCTCTTAAGCCTCTGCATCACTCACTTAAGCCTCTGCATCACTCTCTTCAGTCTCTGCATCCCTCTCTTGAGCCTCTGCATCATTCTTCTAAGCCTCTGCATCACTCTCTTGAGCCTCTGCTTCACTCTCTTGACCCTCTGCATCCATCTATTGAGCCTCTGCATCATTCTCCTAAGCCTCTCCATCCCTCACTTGAGCCTCTGCATCCCTCTCATGAGCCTCTGCATCCCTCACTTGAGCCTTTGCATCACTCTCTTAAGCCTCTGCATCCCCTGTCTTGAGCCTCTGCATCACTCTCTTGAGTCTCTTCATCCCTCTCTTAAGCCTCTGCATCATTCTCTTTTGCCTCTGCATCACTCTCTTAAGCCTCTGCATCATTCTCTTGAGCCTCTGCATCACTCTCTTGAGCCTCTGCATCCCTCTCCTGAGCCTCTGCATCCCTCTTTTAAGCCTCTGCATCACTCTCCTGAGCCTTTGCATCACTCTCTTGAGCCTCTGCATCCCCCTCTTAAGCCTCTACAACACTCCCTTCAGCCTCTGCATCACTCTCTTAAGCCACTGCATCCCTCTCTTGATCCTCTGCATCACTCTCTTGAGCCTTTTCATCACTCTCATAAGCCTCTGCATCACTCTCTTAAGCCTCTGCATAACTCTTGAGCCTCTGCAACACTCTCTTCATCCTCTGCATCACTCTCTTGATCCTCTGCATCACTCTCTTGAGCCTCTCATTACTCTCTTGAGCCTCTGCATCCCTCTCTTGAGTCTCTGCATCTATCGCTTAAGCCTCTGCATCCCTCTCTTCATCCTCTGCATCACTCTCCTCAGCCTCTGCATCATTCTCTTGAGCTTCTGCATCCCTCTCTTAAGCCTCTACATCATTCTCTTGAGCCTCTGCATCACTCTCTCGAGCCTCTGCATCACTCTCTTAAGCCTCTGCATCTCTCTCTTCAGCCTCTGCATCACTCTCGTGAGCCTCTGCATGTCTCTCTTAAGCCTCTGCATCACTCACTTAAGCCTCTGCATTACTCTCTTCAGTCTCTGCATCCCTCTCTTGAGCCTCTGCATCATTCTTCTAAGCCTCTGCATCACTCTCTTGAGCCTCTGCTTCACTCTCTTGACCCTCTGCATCCCTCTATTGAGCCTCTGCATCATTCTCCTAAGCCTCTCCATCCCTCACTTGAGCCTCTGCATCCCTCTCATGAGCCTCTGCATCCCTCTCTTGAGCCTTTGCATCACTCTCTTAATCCTCTGCATCCCTCTCTTAAGCCTCTGCATCACTCTTTTGATTCTCTGCATCACTCTCTTAAGCCTCTGCATCCCCTGTCTTGAGCCTCTGCATCACTCTCTTGAGTCTCTTCATCCCTCTCTTAAGCCTCTGCATCATTCTCTTTTGCCTCTGCATCACTCTCTTAAGCCTCTGCATCATTCTCTTGAGCCTCTGCATCACTCTCTCGAGCATCTGCATCACTCTCTTAAGCCTCTGCATCTCTCTCTTCAGCCTCTGCATCACTCTCGTGAGCCTCTGCATATCTCTCTTAAGCCTCTGCATCACTCACTTAAGCCTCTGCATCACTCTCTTCAGTCTCTGCATCCCTCTCTTGAGCCTCTGCATCATTCTTCTAAGCCTCTGCATCACTCTCTTGAGCCTCTGCTTCACTCTCTTGACCCTCTGCATCCATCTATTGAGCCTCTGCATCATTCTCCTAAGCCTCTCCATCCCTCACTTGAGCCTCTGCATCCCTCTCATGAGCCTCTGCATCCCTCACTTGAGCCTTTGCATCACTCTCTTAAGCCTCTGCATCCCCTGTCTTGAGCCTCTGCATCACTCTCTTGAGTCTCTTCATCCCTCTCTTAAGCCTCTGCATCATTCTCTTTTGCCTCTGCATCACTCTCTTAAGCCTCTGCATCATTCTCTTGAGCCTCTGCATCACTCTCTTGAGCCTCTGCATCCCTCTCCTGAGCCTCTGCATCCCTCTTTTAAGCCTCTGCATCACTCTCCTGAGCCTTTGCATCACTCTCTTGAGCCTCTGCATCCCCCTCTTAAGCCTCTACAACACTCCCTTCAGCCTCTGCATCACTCTCTTAAGCCACTGCATCCCTCTCTTGATCCTCTGCATCACTCTCTTGAGCCTTTGCATCACTCTCTTGAGGTCTCTGCATCACTCTCTTAAGCCTCTGAATCCCTCTCTTGAGACTCTACGTCACTCTCTCGAGCCTCTGCATCATTCTCTTGATCCTCTGCATCACTCTCTTGAGCCTCTGCATCACTCTCGTAAGCCTCTGCATCACTCTCTTGAGCCTCTGCATAACTCTCTTGAGTCTCTGCATCACTCTCTTGAGCCTCTGCATCCCTCTCTTGAGCCTCTGCAACACTCTCTTCTGCCTCTGCATCACTCTCTTAAGCCTCTGCATCCCTCACTTGAGCCTCTGAATCCCTCTCTTGAGCCTCTGCATCACTCTCTCGAGCCTCTGCATCACTCTCTCGAGCCTCTGCATCACTCTCTTAAGCTTCTGCATCCCTCTCTTGAGGCTCTGAATCCCTCTCTTAAGCCTCTGCATCACTCTCTCGAGCCTCTGCCTCACTCTCTTCATCCTCTGCATACCTCTCTTGAGCATCTGCATCACTGACTTCTGCCTCTGCATCCGTCTCTTGAGCCTCTGCAACACTCTCTTCAGCCTCTGCATCACTCTCTTAAGCCTCTGCATCCCTCTCATGAGCATCTGCATCCCTCTCCTGAGCCTTTGCATCACTCCCCTAAGCATCTGCATCCCTCTCCTGAGCCTCTGCATCACTTTCATCAGCCTCTGCATCACTCTCTTCAGGCTCTGCATCCGTCTCTTGAGCCTCTGCATCATTCTTCTAAGCCTCTGCATAACTCGCTTGAGTCTCTGCATCACTCTCCTGAGCCTCTGCATCCCTCTCTTGAGCCTCTGCAACACTCTCTTCAGCCTCTGCATCATTTTCTTAAGCCTTTGAATCCCTCTCTTGAGCCTCTGAATCCCTCTCTTGGTCCTCTGCATCACTCTCTTGAGCCTCTGCATCACTCTCTTGATCCTCTACATCACTATCTTGAGCCTCTGCATCCCTCTCTTGAGTCTCTGCATCTCTCTCATAAGCCTCTGCATCCCTCTCTTCATCATCTGCATCCCTCTATTGAGCCTCTGCGTCCCTCTCTTGAGCCTTTGCATCCACCTCTTAAGCCTCTGCAGCACTCTCTTAAGCCTATGCATCACTCTCTTGAGCATCTGCATCCCTCTCCTGAGACTTTGCATCACTCCCTTAAGCATCTGCATCCCTCTCCTGAGCCTCTGCATCACTCTCATAAGCCTCTGCATCACTCTCTTAAGCCTCTGAATCCCTCTCTTGAGCCTCTGCATAACTCTCTTGAGTCTCTGCATCACTCTCTTGAGCCTCTGCATCCCTCTCTTGAGCCTCTACATCACTCTCTCGAGCCTCTGCATCATTCTCTTGATCCTCTGCATCACTCTCTTGAGCCTCTGCATCACTCTCGTAAGCCTCTGCATCACTCTCTTGAGCCTCTGCATAACTCTCTTGAGTCTCTGCATCACTCTCTTGAGCCTCTGCATCCCTCTCTTGAGCCTCTGCAACACTCTCTTCTGCCTCTGCATCACTCTCTTAAGCCTCTGCATCCCTCACTTGAGCCTCTGAATCCCTCTCTTGAGCCTCTGCATCACTCTCTCGAGACTCTGCATCACTCTCTTAAGCCTCTGCATCCCTCTCTTGAGGCTCTGAATCGATCTCTTCAGCCTCTGCATCACTCTCTCGAGCCTCTGTATCACTCTCTTCATCCTCTGCATACCTCTCTTGAGCATCTGCATCACTCACTTGTGCCTCTGCATCCGTCTCTTGAGCCTCTGCAACACTCTCTTCAGCCTCTGCATCACTCTCTTAAGCCTCTGCATCCCTCTCATGAGCATCTGCATCCCTCTCCTGAGCCTTTGCATCACTCCCTAAAGCATCTGCATCCCTCTCCTGAGCCTCTGCATCACTCTCATAAGCCTCTGCATCACTCCCTTCAGCCTCTGCATCCCTCTCTTGAGCCTCTGCATCATTCTTCTAAGCTTCTGCATAACTCTCTTGAGTCTCTGCATCACTCTCTTGAGCCTCTGCATCCCTCTCTTGAGCCTCTGCAACACTCTCTTCAGCCTCTGCATCATTCTCTTAAGCCTCTGAATCCCTCTCTTGGTCCTCTGCATTACTCTCTTGAGCCTCTGCATCACTCTCTTGATCCTCTACATCACTATCTTCAGCCTCTGCATCCCTCTCTTGAGTGTCTGCATCTCTCTCATAAGCCTCTGCATCCCTCTCTCCATCATCTGCATCCCTCTATTGAGCCTCTGCGTCACTCTCTTGAGCCTTTGCATCCACCTCCTAAGCCTCTGCATCACTCTCTTAAGCCTATGCATCACTCTATTGAGCCTCTTCATCCCTCTCCTGAGCCTTTGCATCACTCCCTTAAGCATCTGCATCCCTCTCCTGAGCCTCTGCATCACTCTCATAAGCCTCTGCATCACTCTCTTAAGCCTCTGAATCCCTCTCTTGAGCCTATGCATAACTCTCTTGAGCCTCTGCATCCCTCACTTGAGCCTCTGAATCCTTGTCTTGAGCCTCTGCATCACTCTCTCGAGCCTCTGCATCACTCTCAGGAGCCTCTGCATCACTCTCTTAAGCCTCTGCATCCCTCTCTTGAGGCTCTGAATCCCTCTCCTGAGCCTCTACATCACTCTCTCGAGCCTCTGCATCACTCTCTTCATCCTCTGCATACCTCTCTTGAGGATCTGCATCACTCTCTTGAGCCTCTGCATCCCTCTCTTGAGCCTCTGCAACAATCTCTTCAGCCTCTGCATCACTCTCTTAAGCCTCTGCATCCCTATTTTGAGCCTCTGCATCAATTTCTTAAGCCTCTGCATCAATTTCTTAAGCCTCTGCATCCCTTTCTTGAGCCTCTGCATCACTCCCTTAAGGCTCTGCATCCCTCTCTTGAGCCGTTTCATCACTCTCATAAGCCTCTGCATCACTCTCCTAAGCCTCTGCATAACTCTCTTGAGTCTCTGCATCACTCCCTTGAGCCTTTGCATCCCTCTCTTGAGCCTCTGCAACACTCTCATAAGCCTCTGTGTAACTCTCTTAAGCCTCTGAATCCCTCTCGTGAGCCTCTGCATAACTCTCTTGAGTCTCTGTATCACGCTCTTGAGCCTCTGCATCCCTCTCCTGAGCCTTTGCAACACTCTCTTCAGCCTCTACATCACTCTCGTAAGCCTCTGCATCCCTCACTTGAGCCTCTTAATCCCTCTCTTGAGCCTCTGCATCACTCTCTAGAGCCTCTGCATCACTCTCAGGAGCCTCTGCATCACTCTCTTAAGCCTCTGCATCCCTCTCTTGAGGCTATGAATCCCTCTCTTGAGCCTCTGCATCACTCTCTCGAGCTTCTGCATCACTCTCTTCATCCTCTGCATACCTCTCTTGAGGATCTGCATCACTCTCTAGAGCCTCTGCATCCCTCTCTTGAGCCTCTGCAACACTCTCTTCAGCCTCTGCATCACTCTCTTAAGCCTCTGCATCCGTATTTTCAGCCTCTGCATCAATTTCTTAAGCCTCTGCATCAATTTCTTAAGCCTCTGCATTACTTTCTTGAGCCTCTGCATCCCTCTCTTGAACTCCTGCATCCCTCTCATGAGCCTCTGCATCCCTCTCCTGAGCCTTTGCATCACTCCCTTAAGCCTCTGCATCATTCTCTTGAGCCTTTTCATCACTCTCATAAGCCTCTGCATCACTCTCCTAAGCCTCTGCATAACTCTCTTGAGTCTCTGCATCACTCCCTTGAGCCTTTGCATCCCTCTCTTGAGCCTCTGCAACACTCTCTTCAGCCTCTGCATCACTCTCTTAAGCCTCTGAATCCCTCTCTTGAGCCTCTGAATCCCTCTCTTGATCCTCTGCATCACTCTCTTGAGCCTCTTGCATCCCTCTCTTAAGCCTCTGCATCACTCATTTAAGCCTCGTCATCACTCTCTTCAGCCTCTGCATCCCTCTCTTGAGCCTCTGCATCATTCTCCTAAGCCTCTGCATCACTCTCTTGAGCCTCTGCATCACTCTCTTGAGCCTTTGCATCCCCCTCTTAAGCCTCTGCATCTCTCTCTTAAGCCTATGCATCACTCTCTTGAGCCTCTGCATCACTCTCTTGACCCTCTGCATTCCTCTCTTGAGCATCTGCATCATTCTAGTAAGCCTTTCCATCCCTCACTTGAGCCTCTGCATCCTTCTCATGAGCCTCTGCATGTCTCTTTTAAGTCTCTGCATCACTCACTTAAGCCTCTGTATCTCTCTCTTAGACCTCTGCATCCCTCTCTTGAGCCTCTGCATCATTCTTCTAAGCCTCTGCATCACTCTCTTGAGCCTTTGCATCACTCTCTTAAGCCTCTGCATCCCTATTTTGAGCCTCTGCATCAATTTCTTAAGCCTCTGCATCCCTTTCTTGAGCCTCTGCATCCCTCTCGTTAACTCCTGCATCCCTCTCATGAGCCTCTGCATCCTTCTCCTGAGCCTTTTCACCACTCCCTTAAGCCTCTGCATCACTCTCTTGAGCCTTTTCATCACTCTCATAAGCCTCTGCATCACTCTCTTAAGCCTCTGCATAACTCTCTTGAGCCTCTGCAACACTCTCTTCATCCTCTGCATCACTCTCTTGATCCTCTGCATCACTCTCTTGAGCCTCTCATTACTCTCTTGAGCCTCTGCATCCCTCTCTTGAGTCTCTGCATCTATCGCTTAAGCCTCTGCATCCCTCTCTTCATCCTCTGCATCACTCTCCTCAGCCTCTGCATCATTCTCTTGAGCTTCTGCATCCCTCTCTTAAGCCTCTACATCATTCTCTTGAGCCTCTGCATCACTCTCTCGAGCCTCTGCATCACTCTCTTAAGCCTCTGCATCTCTCTCTTCAGCCTCTGCATCACTCTCGTGAGCCTCTGCATGTCTCTCTTAAGCCTCTGCATCACTCACTTAAGCCTCTGCATCACTCTCTTCAGTCTCTGCAGCCCTCTCTTGAGCCTCTGCATCATTCTTCTAAGCCTCTGCATCACTCTCTTGAGCCTCTGCTTCACTCTCTTGACCCTCTGCATCCCTCTATTGAGCCTCTGCATCATTCTACTAAGCCTCTCCATCCCTCACTTGAGCCTCTGCATCCCTCTCATGAGCCTCTGCATCCCTCTCTTGAGCCTTTGCATCACTCTCTTAAGCCTCTGCATCCCTCTCTTAAGCCTCTGCATCACTCTTTTGATTCTCTGCATCACTCTCTTAAGCCTCTGCATCCCCTGTCTTGAGCCTCTGCATCACTCTCTTGAGTCTCTTCATCCCTCTCTTAAGCCTCTGCATCATTCTCTTTTGCCTCTGCATCACTCTCTTAAGCCTCTGCATCATTCTCTTGAGCCTCTGCATCACTCTCTCGAGCATCTGCATCACTCTCTTAAGCCTCTGCATCTCTCTCTTCAGCCTCTGCATCACTCTCGTGAGCCTCTGCATATCTCTCTTAAGCCTCTGCATCACTCACTTAAGCCTCTGCATCACTCTCTTCAGTCTCTGCATCCCTCTCTTGAGCCTCTGCATCATTCTTCTAAGCCTCTGCATCACTCTCTTGAGCCTCTGCTTCACTCTCTTGACCCTCTGCATCCATCTATTGAGCCTCTGCATCATTCTCCTAAGCCTCTCCATCCCTCACTTGAGCCTCTGCATCCCTCTCATGAGCCTCTGCATCCCTCACTTGAGCCTTTGCATCACTCTCTTAAGCCTCTGCATCCCCTGTCTTGAGCCTCTGCATCACTCTCTTGAGTCTCTTCATCCCTCTCTTAAGCCTCTGCATCATTCTCTTTTGCCTCTGCATCACTCTCTTAAGCCTCTGCATCATTCTCTTGAGCCTCTGCATCACTCTCTTGAGCCTCTGCATCCCTCTCCTGAGCCTCTGCATCCCTCTTTTAAGCCTCTGCATCACTCTCCTGAGCCTTTGCATCACTCTCTTGAGCCTCTGCATCCCCCTCTTAAGCCTCTACAACACTCCCTTCAGCCTCTGCATCACTCTCTTAAGCCACTGCATCCCTCTCTTGATCCTCTGCATCACTCTCTTGAGCCTTTTCATCACTCTCATAAGCCTCTGCATCACTCTCTTAAGCCTCTGCATAACTCTTGAGCCTCTGCAACACTCTCTTCATCCTCTGCATCACTCTCTTGATCCTCTGCATCACTCTCTTGAGCCTCTCATTACTCTCTTGAGCCTCTGCATCCCTCTCTTGAGTCTCTGCATCTATCGCTTAAGCCTCTGCATCCCTCTCTTCATCCTCTGCATCACTCTCCTCAGCCTCTGCATCATTCTCTTGAGCTTCTGCATCCCTCTCTTAAGCCTCTACATCATTCTCTTGAGCCTCTGCATCACTCTCTCGAGCCTCTGCATCACTCTCTTAAGCCTCTGCATCTCTCTCTTCAGCCTCTGCATCACTCTCGTGAGCCTCTGCATGTCTCTCTTAAGCCTCTGCATCACTCACTTAAGCCTCTGCATTACTCTCTTCAGTCTCTGCATCCCTCTCTTGAGCCTCTGCATCATTCTTCTAAGCCTCTGCATCACTCTCTTGAGCCTCTGCTTCACTCTCTTGACCCTCTGCATCCCTCTATTGAGCCTCTGCATCATTCTCCTAAGCCTCTCCATCCCTCACTTGAGCCTCTGCATCCCTCTCATGAGCCTCTGCATCCCTCTCTTGAGCCTTTGCATCACTCTCTTAATCCTCTGCATCCCTCTCTTAAGCCTCTGCATCACTCTTTTGATTCTCTGCATCACTCTCTTAAGCCTCTGCATCCCCTGTCTTGAGCCTCTGCATCACTCTCTTGAGTCTCTTCATCCCTCTCTTAAGCCTCTGCATCATTCTCTTTTGCCTCTGCATCACTCTCTTAAGCCTCTGCATCATTCTCTTGAGCCTCTGCATCACTCTCTCGAGCATCTGCATCACTCTCTTAAGCCTCTGCATCTCTCTCTTCAGCCTCTGCATCACTCTCGTGAGCCTCTGCATATCTCTCTTAAGCCTCTGCATCACTCACTTAAGCCTCTGCATCACTCTCTTCAGTCTCTGCATCCCTCTCTTGAGCCTCTGCATCATTCTTCTAAGCCTCTGCATCACTCTCTTGAGCCTCTGCTTCACTCTCTTGACCCTCTGCATCCATCTATTGAGCCTCTGCATCATTCTCCTAAGCCTCTCCATCCCTCACTTGAGCCTCTGCATCCCTCTCATGAGCCTCTGCATCCCTCACTTGAGCCTTTGCATCACTCTCTTAAGCCTCTGCATCCCCTGTCTTGAGCCTCTGCATCACTCTCTTGAGTCTCTTCATCCCTCTCTTAAGCCTCTGCATCATTCTCTTTTGCCTCTGCATCACTCTCTTAAGCCTCTGCATCATTCTCTTGAGCCTCTGCATCACTCTCTTGAGCCTCTGCATCCCTCTCCTGAGCCTCTGCATCCCTCTTTTAAGCCTCTGCATCACTCTCCTGAGCCTTTGCATCACTCTCTTGAGCCTCTGCATCCCCCTCTTAAGCCTCTACAACACTCCCTTCAGCCTCTGCATCACTCTCTTAAGCCACTGCATCCCTCTCTTGATCCTCTGCATCACTCTCTTGAGCCTTTGCATCACTCTCTTGAGGTCTCTGCATCACTCTCTTAAGCCTCTGAATCCCTCTCTTGAGACTCTACGTCACTCTCTCGAGCCTCTGCATCATTCTCTTGATCCTCTGCATCACTCTCTTGAGCCTCTGCATCACTCTCGTAAGCCTCTGCATCACTCTCTTGAGCCTCTGCATAACTCTCTTGAGTCTCTGCATCACTCTCTTGAGCCTCTGCATCCCTCTCTTGAGCCTCTGCAACACTCTCTTCTGCCTCTGCATCACTCTCTTAAGCCTCTGCATCCCTCACTTGAGCCTCTGAATCCCTCTCTTGAGCCTCTGCATCACTCTCTCGAGCCTCTGCATCACTCTCTCGAGCCTCTGCATCACTCTCTTAAGCTTCTGCATCCCTCTCTTGAGGCTCTGAATCCCTCTCTTAAGCCTCTGCATCACTCTCTCGAGCCTCTGCCTCACTCTCTTCATCCTCTGCATACCTCTCTTGAGCATCTGCATCACTGACTTCTGCCTCTGCATCCGTCTCTTGAGCCTCTGCAACACTCTCTTCAGCCTCTGCATCACTCTCTTAAGCCTCTGCATCCCTCTCATGAGCATCTGCATCCCTCTCCTGAGCCTTTGCATCACTCCCCTAAGCATCTGCATCCCTCTCCTGAGCCTCTGCATCACTTTCATCAGCCTCTGCATCACTCTCTTCAGGCTCTGCATCCGTCTCTTGAGCCTCTGCATCATTCTTCTAAGCCTCTGCATAACTCGCTTGAGTCTCTGCATCACTCTCCTGAGCCTCTGCATCCCTCTCTTGAGCCTCTGCAACACTCTCTTCAGCCTCTGCATCATTTTCTTAAGCCTTTGAATCCCTCTCTTGAGCCTCTGAATCCCTCTCTTGGTCCTCTGCATCACTCTCTTGAGCCTCTGCATCACTCTCTTGATCCTCTACATCACTATCTTGAGCCTCTGCATCCCTCTCTTGAGTCTCTGCATCTCTCTCATAAGCCTCTGCATCCCTCTCTTCATCATCTGCATCCCTCTATTGAGCCTCTGCGTCCCTCTCTTGAGCCTTTGCATCCACCTCTTAAGCCTCTGCAGCACTCTCTTAAGCCTATGCATCACTCTCTTGAGCATGTGCATCCCTCTCCTGAGACTTTGCATCACTCCCTTAAGCATCTGCATCCCTCTCCTGAGCCTCTGCATCACTCTCATAAGCCTCTGCATCACTCTCTTAAGCCTCTGAATCCCTCTCTTGAGCCTCTGCATAACTCTCTTGAGTCTCTGCATCACTCTCTTGAGCCTCTGCATCCCTCTCTTGAGCCTCTACATCACTCTCTCGAGCCTCTGCATCATTCTCTTGATCCTCTGCATCACTCTCTTGAGCCTCTGCATCACTCTCGTAAGCCTCTGCATCACTCTCTTGAGCCTCTGCATAACTCTCTTGAGTCTCTGCATCACTCTCTTGAGCCTCTGCATCCCTCTCTTGAGCCTCTGCAACACTCTCTTCTGCCTCTGCATCACTCTCTTAAGCCTCTGCATCCCTCACTTGAGCCTCTGAATCCCTCTCTTGAGCCTCTGCATCACTCTCTCGAGACTCTGCATCACTCTCTTAAGCCTCTGCATCCCTCTCTTGAGGCTCTGAATCGATCTCTTCAGCCTCTGCATCACTCTCTCGAGCCTCTGTATCACTCTCTTCATCCTCTGCATACCTCTCTTGAGCATCTGCATCACTCACTTGTGCCTCTGCATCCGTCTCTTGAGCCTCTGCAACACTCTCTTCAGCCTCTGCATCACTCTCTTAAGCCTCTGCATCCCTCTCATGAGCATCTGCATCCCTCTCCTGAGCCTTTGCATCACTCCCTAAAGCATCTGCATCCCTCTCCTGAGCCTCTGCATCACTCTCATAAGCCTCTGCATCACTCCCTTCAGCCTCTGCATCCCTCTCTTGAGCCTCTGCATCATTCTTCTAAGCTTCTGCATAACTCTCTTGAGTCTCTGCATCACTCTCTTGAGCCTCTGCATCCCTCTCTTGAGCCTCTGCAACACTCTCTTCAGCCTCTGCATCATTCTCTTAAGCCTCTGAATCCCTCTCTTGGTCCTCTGCATTACTCTCTTGAGCCTCTGCATCACTCTCTTGATCCTCTACATCACTATCTTCAGCCTCTGCATCCCTCTCTTGAGTGTCTGCATCTCTCTCATAAGCCTCTGCATCCCTCTCTCCATCATCTGCATCCCTCTATTGAGCCTCTGCGTCACTCTCTTGAGCCTTTGCATCCACCTCCTAAGCCTCTGCATCACTCTCTTAAGCCTATGCATCACTCTATTGAGCCTCTTCATCCCTCTCCTGAGCCTTTGCATCACTCCCTTAAGCATCTGCATCCCTCTCCTGAGCCTCTGCATCACTCTCATAAGCCTCTGCATCACTCTCTTAAGCCTCTGAATCCCTCTCTTGAGCCTATGCATAACTCTCTTGAGCCTCTGCATCCCTCACTTGAGCCTCTGAATCCTTGTCTTGAGCCTCTGCATCACTCTCTCGAGCCTCTGCATCACTCTCAGGAGCCTCTGCATCACTCTCTTAAGCCTCTGCATCCCTCTCTTGAGGCTCTGAATCCCTCTCCTGAGCCTCTACATCACTCTCTCGAGCCTCTGCATCACTCTCTTCATCCTCTGCATACCTCTCTTGAGGATCTGCATCACTCTCTTGAGCCTCTGCATCCCTCTCTTGAGCCTCTGCAACAATCTCTTCAGCCTCTGCATCACTCTCTTAAGCCTCTGCATCCCTATTTTGAGCCTCTGCATCAATTTCTTAAGCCTCTGCATCAATTTCTTAAGCCTCTGCATCCCTTTCTTGAGCCTCTGCATCACTCCCTTAAGGCTCTGCATCCCTCTCTTGAGCCGTTTCATCACTCTCATAAGCCTCTGCATCACTCTCCTAAGCCTCTGCATAACTCTCTTGAGTCTCTGCATCACTCCCTTGAGCCTTTGCATCCCTCTCTTGAGCCTCTGCAACACTCTCATAAGCCTCTGTGTAACTCTCTTAAGCCTCTGAATCCCTCTCGTGAGCCTCTGCATAACTCTCTTGAGTCTCTGTATCACGCTCTTGAGCCTCTGCATCCCTCTCCTGAGCCTTTGCAACACTCTCTTCAGCCTCTACATCACTCTCGTAAGCCTCTGCATCCCTCACTTGAGCCTCTTAATCCCTCTCTTGAGCCTCTGCATCACTCTCTAGAGCCTCTGCATCACTCTCAGGAGCCTCTGCATCACTCTCTTAAGCCTCTGCATCCCTCTCTTGAGGCTATGAATCCCTCTCTTGAGCCTCTGCATCACTCTCTCGAGCTTCTGCATCACTCTCTTCATCCTCTGCATACCTCTCTTGAGGATCTGCATCACTCTCTAGAGCCTCTGCATCCCTCTCTTGAGCCTCTGCAACACTCTCTTCAGCCTCTGCATCACTCTCTTAAGCCTCTGCATCCGTATTTTCAGCCTCTGCATCAATTTCTTAAGCCTCTGCATCAATTTCTTAAGCCTCTGCATTACTTTCTTGAGCCTCTGCATCCCTCTCTTGAACTCCTGCATCCCTCTCATGAGCCTCTGCATCCCTCTCCTGAGCCTTTGCATCACTCCCTTAAGCCTCTGCATCATTCTCTTGAGCCTTTTCATCACTCTCATAAGCCTCTGCATCACTCTCCTAAGCCTCTGCATAACTCTCTTGAGTCTCTGCATCACTCCCTTGAGCCTTTGCATCCCTCTCTTGAGCCTCTGCAACACTCTCTTCAGCCTCTGCATCACTCTCTTAAGCCTCTGAATCCCTCTCTTGAGCCTCTGAATCCCTCTCTTGATCCTCTGCATCACTCTCTTGAGCCTCTTGCATCCCTCTCTTAAGCCTCTGCATCACTCATTTAAGCCTCGTCATCACTCTCTTCAGCCTCTGCATCCCTCTCTTGAGCCTCTGCATCATTCTCCTAAGCCTCTGCATCACTCTCTTGAGCCTCTGCATCACTCTCTTGAGCCTTTGCATCCCCCTCTTAAGCCTCTGCATCTCTCTCTTAAGCCTATGCATCACTCTCTTGAGCCTCTGCATCACTCTCTTGACCCTCTGCATTCCTCTCTTGAGCATCTGCATCATTCTAGTAAGCCTTTCCATCCCTCACTTGAGCCTCTGCATCCTTCTCATGAGCCTCTGCATGTCTCTTTTAAGTCTCTGCATCACTCACTTAAGCCTCTGTATCTCTCTCTTAGACCTCTGCATCCCTCTCTTGAGCCTCTGCATCATTCTTCTAAGCCTCTGCATCACTCTCTTGAGCCTTTGCATCACTCTCTTAAGCCTCTGCATCCCTCTCTTGAGCCTCTGCATCACTCTTTTGATTCTCTGCATCCCTCTCTTAAGCCTCTGCATCCCCTGTCTTGAGCCTCTGCATCACTCTCTTGAGTCTCTTTATCTCTCTCTTAAGCCTCTGCATCATTCACTTCAGCCTCTGCATCACTCTCCTAAGCCTCTGCATCATTCTCTTCAGCCTCTGCATCACACTGTTGAGCCTCTGCATCACTCTCCTGAGCCTCTGCATCCCTCTTATAAGCCTCTGTATCACTCTCCTGAGCCTTTGCATCACTCTCTTGAGCCTCTGCATCCCTCTCGTAAGCCTCTGCAACACTCTCTTGAGCCTCTGCATCACTCTCTTAAGCCACTGCATCCCTCTCTTGATCCTCTGCATCACTCTCTTGAGCCTCTGCATCACTCTCTTGAGGTCTCTGCATCACTCTCGTAAGCCTCTGAATCCCTCTCTTTAGAGTCTGCATCACTCTCTTGAGCTTCTGAATAACTCTCTTGATTCTCTGCATCACTTTCCTGAGCCTCTGCATCCCTCTCTTGAGCCACTGCAACACTCTCTTCAGCCTTTGCATCACTCTCTTAAGCCTCTGCATCCCTCACTTGAGCCTCTGAATCCCTCTCTTGAGCCTCTGCATCACTCTCTCGAGCCTCTGCATCACTCTCAGGAGCCTCTGCATCACTCTCTTAAACCTCTGCATCCCTCTCTTGAGGATCTGAATCCCTCTCCTCTGCATCAATTTCTTAAGCCTCTGCATTTCTTTCTTGAGCCTCTGCGTACCTCTCTTGAACTCGAGGATGAAGAGAGGGATGCAGAGGCTCAAGAGAGTGATGCAGAGGCTCGAGAGAGAGATGCAGGGGCTCAGGAGAGTGATGCAGAGGCTCTAGATAGTGATGCAGCGGATGAAGAGAGTGATGCAGAGGCTCAAGAGAGTGATGCAGAGGACCATGAGAAGGATTCAGAGGCTCAAGAGAGGGATTCAGAGGCTCAAGAGAGTGATGCAGAGACTCAAGAGAGTTATGCAGAGGCTTAGGAGAGTGATGCAGAGGCTTATGAGAGTAATGCAGAGGCTCAAGAGATGGATACCGAAAATATGCCAATTACTTCAGCAATGGGTCACATTTTGCCCAAACCTCGCCATGCAGTTTTCAAAATATCGGAAACATCCCAAATTCGACGCTTGAGCCATATTTTGGAGCAAAATTGTGGCTCTCTGCACGTATTAGCAGTTTGAAATTTTGACTTTTTATACCGAAATAATGATAATTACTGTGAGCGGCGAAATGTCACATTTTGCCCAAAACCCCCTGCCATTTTCAAAATATCCCAATTATCCCAAATTCCACCCTTGAGCCATATTTTGGAGCCAAATTCTGGCTCTTTGCACGTATTCGCAGTTTGAAATTACGATTTTTATACCGAAAATATGCCAATTACTGAGAGCCGCGATGGATCACATTTTACCCAAACCCTCCCTGCAGTTTTCAAAATATCCCAAACATCCCAAATTCCACCCTTGAGAATTATTTTGGAGCCAAATTCTGGCTCTCTGCACGTATTCGCAGTTTGAAATTTCGATTTTTATCCCTAATATCCCAAGTTTGACGCTTAAAAATATGCCAATTACTGAAAATATCGATGGGTCACATTTTGCCCAAACCCCGCTGCAGTTTGCAAAATATCCCAAACATCCCAAATTCGACCCTTGAGCAATATTTTGGAGCCAAATTCTGGCTTTCTGCGTGAATTCGAAGTATGAAATTACGATTATTTATATCGAAAACATGACAATTACTGAAAGCAGCGATGGATCACATTTTGCCCAAACCCTCCATGCTGTTTTCAAAATATCCTAAACATACCAAATTCGACCCTAGAGCCATATTTTGGAGCCAAATTTTGGCTTTCTGCACGTATTTGAAGTTTGAAATTACGACTTTTTATACCGAAAATATGCCAATTACTGAAAGCGGCGATGGATCACATTTGGCCTAATCCCTCCTTGCAGTTTTCAAAATATCCAAAACATCCCAAATTCGACCCTTGAGCTATATTTTGGAGCCAAATTCTGGCTCTCTGCCCGTATTCGCAGTTTGAAATTACGAATTTTTATACCGAAAATATGACAATTACTGAGAGCGGTAATGGATCACATTCTGCCAAAACACTCCCTGCAGTTTTCAAAAGGTCCCAAACATCCCGAATTAGACGCTTGAACCATATTTTGGAGCCACATTCTGGCTCTTTGCACGTATTCGCAGTTTGAAATTACGATTTTTATACAGAAAATATGCCAATTGCTGAGAGCCGCGATGGATCACATTTTACCCAAACCTTCCTTGCAGTTTTCAAAATATCCCAAACATCCCAAATTTCACCCTTGAGAATTATTTTGGAGCCAAATTCTTGCTCTCTGCACGTATTCGCAGTTTGAAATTTCGATTTTTATCCCAAACATCCCAAATTTGACGCTTAAAAATATGCCTATTACTGAAAAAAACGATGGGTCACATTTTGCCCAAACCCCCCTGCAGTTTGCAAAATATCCCAAACATCCCAAATTCGACCCTTGAGCAATATTTTAGAGCCAAGTTCTGGCTTTCTGCGCGAATTCGAAGTATGAAATTACGATTTTTTATACCGAAAACATGACAATTACTGAAAGCAGCGATGGATCATATTTTGCCCAAACCCTCCATGCTGTTTTCAAAATATCCTAAACATACCAAATTCGACCCTAGAACCATATTTTGGAGCCAAATTTTGGCTTTCTGCACGTATTTGCAGTTTGAAATTACGACTTTTTATACCGAAAATATGCCAATTACTGAAAGCGGCGATAGATCACATTTTGCCCAAATCCCTCCTGCAGTTTTCAAAATATCCCAAACATCCCAAATTCGCCGCTTGAGCCATATTTTAGAGGCAAATTCTCGCTCTCTGCACGTACTCGCCGTTTGAAATTTTGAATTTTTATACAGAAATAATGCCAATTACTGTGAGCGGCGAAGGGTCATATTTTGCCCAAAACCCCCTTTAGTTTTCAAAATATCCCAAACATTTCAAATTCCACCCTTGAGCCATATGTTGGAGGCAAATTCTGGCTCTCAGCACGTATTCGCAGTTTAAATTAGGATATTTTATACCGAAAATATTCCAATTACTGAGAGCGGCGATGGATCACATTTGCCCACGACCTGCCTACAGTTTTACAAAATATCTAAAACATCCCAAATTCGACGCTTGAGATATATTTTGGAGCCAAATTGTGGCTCTCTGCACGTATTAGCAGTTTCAAATTTCGACTTTTTATTCCGAAATAATGCCAATTACTGTGAGCTCCGAAAGGTCACATTTTGCCCAAAACCCCCTGCAGTTTTCAAAATATCCCAATTATCCCAAATTCCACCCTTGAGCCAGATTTTGGAGCCAAATTCTGGCTCTCTGCATGTATTCTCAGTTTTACATTAGGAATTTTTATACCGAAAATATGCCAATTAGAGCGGCGATGGGTCACATTTGGCCTAAACCCTCCTTGCAGTTTTCAAAATATCCCAAACATCCGAAATTCGACCCCTTGAGAATTATTTTGGAGCCAAATTCTGGCTCTCTGCACGTATTCGCAGTTTGAAATTTCGACTTTTTATCCCAAACATCCCAAATTTGACGCTTGAAAATATGCCAATTACTGAAAGAAGCGATGGGTCACATTTTGCCCAAACCCCCCTGCATTTTGCAAAATATCCCAAACATCGCAAATTCGACCCTTAAGCAATATTTTGTAGCCAAATTCTGGATTTCTGCGCGAATTCGCAGTATGAAATAACGATTTTTTATACCGAAAACATGACAATTACTGAAAGCAGCATTGGATCACATTTTGACCAAACCCTCCCTGCAGTTTTCAAAATATCCCAAACATCCCAAATTCGACGCTTGAGCCATATTTTAGAGCCAAATTCTGGTTTTCTGCACATATTCTCAGTTTGAAATTACGAATTTTTATACCGAAAATATGCCAATTACTAAAGCTGCGATAAGTCATATTTTGCCCAAACCCCCCTACAGTTTTCAAAATATCCCAAACATCCCAAATTCATACCTTGAGCCATATTTTGGAGCGACATTGTGGCTCTCTGCACATATTCGCAGTTTGAAAGTACGACTTTTTATACTGAAAATATGCCAATTACTGAGAGCGGCGATGGATCACATTTTGCCCAAACCCTCACTACAGTTTTCAAAATATTTCAAACATCCCAAATTCAACCCTTCAGCTGTATTTTGGAGCTAAATTCTGGCTCTCTGCACGTATTCGCAGTTTGAAATTACGAGATTTTATACCGAAAATATTCCAATTTCACAGAGCGGCGATGGATAACATTTTGCCCAAACCCTCCCTGCAGTTTTAAAAATATCCCAACATCCCAAATTCGACCCTTGAGCCATTATTTGGAGCTAAATTTTAGCTTTCTGCATGTTTTCGCTTTTTGAAATTACGACATTGAATACCGAAAATATTCCAATTACTGAAAGCAACGGTGGATCACATTTTGCCCAAACCCTCCCTGCAGTTTTCAAAATATCCAAAACATCCCAAATTCGACCTTTGAGCCTTATTTTGGAGCCACATTCTGTCTCTCTGAACGTATTCGCAGTTTGAAATTACGAATTTTTATACTGAAAATATGCCAATTACTGAATTCGCAGTTCTGCCCAAACCCTCCGTGCAGTTTTCAAAATATCCCAAGCATCTCAAATTCGACGCTTGAGCCATATTTTGAAACCAAATTAAGACTCTCTGCAAGTATTCGCAGTTTGAAATTACGAATTTTTATACTGAAAATATTCCAATTACTGAAAGCAGCGATGGGTCACATTTTGCCTAAACCCCCCCTGCAGTTTGCACTATATCCCAAACATCCCAAATTCGACATTTGAGCAATATTTTGAAGCCAAATTCTGGCTCTCTGCACGTATTCGCAGTATGAAATTACGACTTTTATACTGAAAATTTGCCAATTACTGAAAGGGGCGATGGATCACATTATGACCAAACCCTCCCTGCAATTTTTTTAAATATCCCAAACATCCCAAATTCGACCCTTGAGCCATATTTTCTAACCAAATTCTGGCTTTCTGCATGTATTCGCAGTTTGAAAAACCACTTTTTATATAGAAAATATGCCAATTACTGAAAGCGGCGATAGATCACATTTTGCTCCAGTCCACTATTCAGTTTTAAAATATCACAAGCTTACCAAATTCGACCCTTGAGCCATAATTTGGAGCCAAATTCTGGCTCTCTGCCCATATTCGCAGGTTGAAATTACAACATTTTATACCGAAAATATGTCAATTACTGAAAACAGCGATGGGTCCCATTTTGCCCCCCCTCTCCCTGCAGTTCTTAAAATATCCCAAACACCCTAAATTCGACGCTAGAGCCATATTTTGGAGTCAAATTTGGGCTCTCTGCACGTATTCGTAGTTTGAAATTACGACTTATTAAACAGAAAATATGCCAATTACTGAAAGCGGCGATGGGTCACCTTCTGCCCAAACCCTCCCTGCAGTATTCAAAATATCCAAAACATCCCAAATTCAACGCTTGAGCTATATTTTGGAGCCAAATTCTGGCTCCCTGCACGTATTCGCAGTTTGAAATTACGACTTTTATACTGAAAATATGCCAATTACTGAAATGGGCAATGGATCACATTTTGCCCAAACCCTACCTGCAGTTTTCAATATATCCCAAACATCTAAAATTCGACCCTAGAGCCTTATTTTGGAGCCAAATTCTAACTCTCAGCACGTATTTGCAGTTTTAAATTACGACTTTTTATACTGAAAATATGCCAATTACTGAAAGCAGCGAAGGGTCACATTTTGCTTAAAACCCTCTGCAGTTTTCAAAATATCCTAAACATCTCAAATTCGACTCTTGCGCCATGTTTTAAGCCAAATTTTGGCTCTCTGCACATGTTCGCAGGTTGAAATTGCGAATTTTTATACCGAAAATATGTAAATTATTGAGAGCAGCGATGGGTCACATTTTGCCCAAACCCACTGTGCACTTTTCAAAATATCCCAAACATTCCAAGTTAGACGCTTGAACCATATTTTGAAGACAAATTCGGCCTCGCTGCACGTATTTGCAGTTTGAAATTACGTCATTTTACACCGAAAATACGCCAATTACTTAGCGCGGCGATAGGTCACATTTTGCCCTAACGCCCCTGCAGTTTTTAAATTATCTCAAACATCCCAAATACGACCCTTGAGTCATATTTTGGAGCCAAATGTTGGCTCTCTGCACATATTCGCAGCTTGAAATTACGAATTTTTATACCGAAAATATGACAATTACGGAGAGCGGCGATGGATCACATTTTGCTCAAACCCTCCCTCCAGTTTTCAAAATATCCCTAACTTCCTAAATTCGACCCTGGAGCCTTATTTTAGAGGCAAGTTCTGGCTTTCTTTACGTATTCGCAGGTTGAAATTACGACTTTTTATACCGAAAATATGCCAATTACTTTGACAATGGGTCACATTTTGCCCAAACCCCACCATGCAGTTTTCAAAATATCGGAAACATCCCAAATTCGACGCTTGAGCCATATTTTTCGGAGAAAAATTGTTGCTCTCTGCACGTATTAGCAGTTTGAAATTTTGACTCTTTATACCGAAATAATGCCAATTACTGTGAGCGGCGAAATGTCATATTTTGCACAAAACTCCCAGCAGTTTTCAAAATATCCCAGTTATCCCAAATTCCACCCTTACGCCAAATTTTGGAGCAAATTCTGGCTGTCTGCACGTATTCGCAGTTTTTCATTAGGATTTTTTATACCGAAAATATGCCAATTACTTTATATATACGATAAAAATGATGCAAACACATAATTGATTAGATAATAACCTTGAATACTTCATTTTCAATCAATTATTTGTTTCTCGTTAAAATACTGAGTAAGATATTGAAAAGGGGAGAAGTTTTGTTTTTATTGCATATATCGACGTTTCAGCCGGAATAGAGCGGTTTTCGTGTACATCTTCCATCGGTAATATTAACGAAAAATCAGGAACATTTTAGTTAATTCTAATGAAAACACATTGGTTTTTATCATTTGTATTGGAAACAACATTGTCATATGTCTTTTCTTGGATCAAAATAATACGAAACCTCGCTCTATGATTTGAAGGTAAAATCCTCAGATATGGTAAAATAGTGACTTTTTTCACGTTTTTCATGTAGTTTGATATTACGTAAATATATTCATTTTTACCAATATTTCGATACTATTTCATGTAGTATCACGATATGTGATTTGGCCTTGAAATCTCAGAATTTCGCATAATATTGCATTTTAAGTAAGTTTTTTTGCATTTTGTTTCGTACGAAAAATCATCGAATTTAGCAATATTTTGACGTTTATCATCTCCTTTTCCTTTATGTGATTTAAACAAAATATCATCGAATTAGGCAATATTTTGCCGTTTTTCCACGTTTTTGTGAATTTTCAGTTGATGGGTATTAATTTATTATATATACAATAAAAATGATGCAAATACATAATTGATTAGATAATACCCTTAAATACTTCATTTTCAATCAACTATTTGTTTCTCGTTGAAATACTGAGTAAGATATTGAAAAGGGGAGAAGTTCTATTTTTATTGCATATATCGACGTTTCAGCCGGAATAGAGCGGTTTTCGTGTACATCTTCCATCGGTAATATAAACGAAAAATCAGGAACATTTTAGTTAATTCTAATGAAAACACATTGATTTTTATCGTTTGTATTGGAAACAACATTGTCATATGTCTTTTCTTGGATCTAAATAATACGAAACCTCGCTCTATGATTTGAAGTTAAAATCCTCATATATGGTTCAATAGTGACTTTTTCACGTTTTTCATGTAGTTTGATATTACGTAAATATATTAATTTTTACCAATATTTCGATACTATTTCATGTCGTATCACGATATGTGATTTGGCCTTCAAATCTCAGAATTTCGCATAATATTGCATTTTAAGCAAGTTTTTTTGCATTTTGTTTTGTACGAAAAATCATCGAATTTAGCAATATTTTGACGTTTATCATCCCCTTTTCCTTTATGTGATTTAAACGAAATATCATCGAATTAGGCCGTTTTTCCACGTTTTTGTGAATTTTCAGTTTATTGGTATTAATTCATTATATATAAGATAAAAATGATGCAAACACATAATTGATTAGATAATAACCTTAAATACTTCATTTCAATCAACTATTTGTTTCTCGTTAAAATACTGAGTAAGATATTGAAAAGAGTTGAAGTTCTGTTTGTATTGCATATATCGACGTTTCAGCCGGAGTAGAGCGGTTTTCATGTACATCATCCATCGGTAATATAAACGGAAAATCAGGAACATTTTAGTTAATTCTAATGAAAACATATTGATTTTAATCATTTGTATTGGAAACAACATTGTCATATGTCTTTTATTGGATCTAAATAATACGAAACCTCGCTCTATGATTTGAAGTTAAAATCCTGAAATATGGTTAAATAGTGACTTTTTCACCATTTTCATGTAGTTTGATATTACGTAAATATATTCATTTTTACCAATATTTCGATACTATTTCATGTCGTATCACGATATGTGATTTGGCCTTCAAATATCAGAATTTCGTATAATATTGCAATTTAAGCAAGTTTTCTTGCATTTTATTTCGTACGAAAAATCATCAAATTTAGCAATATTTTGATGTTTATCATCCCCTTTTCCTTTATGTGATTTAAACATAATATCATCGAATTAGGCAATATTTTGCCGTTTTTCCACGTTTTTGTGAATTTTCAGTTTATTGTTATTAATTCATTAAATATACGATAAAAATGATGCAAACACATAATTGATTAGAAATTAACCTTAAATACTTCATTTTCAATCAACCTTTTGTTTCTCGTTAAAATACTGAGTAGGATATTGAAAAGGGGAGAAGTTCGGTTTTTATTGCATATATCGACGTTTCAGCCGGATTAGAGCGGTTTTACGTGTACATCTTCCATCGGTAATATAAACGGAAAATCAGGAACATTTTAGTTAATTCTAATGAAAACACATTGATTTTTATCATTTGTATTGGAAACAACATTGTCATATGTCTTTTCTTGGATCTAAATAATACGAAACCTCGCTCAATGATTTGAAGTTAATATCCTCAAATATGGTAAAATAGTGACTTTTTTCACGTTTTTCATGTAGTTTGATATTACGTAAATATATTCATTTTTACCAATATTTCGATACTATTTCACTTAGTATCACGATATGTGATTTGGCCTTCAAATCTCAGAATTTCGCATAATATTGCATTTTAAGCAAGTTTTCTTGCATTTAGTTTCGTACGAAAAATCATCGAATTTAGCAATATTTTGACGTTTATCATCCCCTTTTCCTTTATGTGATTTAAACAAAATATCATCGAATTAGGCAATATTTTGCCGTTTTTCCACGTTTTTGTAAATTTTCAGTTTATTGGTATTAATTCATTATATATACGATAAAATTGATGCAAACACATAATTGATTAGATAATAACCTTAAATACTTCATTTTCAATCAACTATTTGTTTCTCGTTAAAATACTGAGTAAGATATTGAAAAGGGGAGAAGTTCGGTTTTTATTGCATATATTGACGTTTCAGCCGGAATAGAGCGGTTTTCGTGTACATCTTCCGTCGGTAATATAAACGGAAAATCAGGAACATTTTAGTTAATTCTAATGAAAACACATTGATTTTTATCATTTGTATTGGAAACAACATTGTCATATGTCTTTTCTTGGATCTAAATAATACGAAACCTCGCTCTATGATTTGAAGTTAAATTTGAAGCTTAAGAGAGTGATGCAGAGGCTGAAGAGAATGATGCAGAGGCTTAAGAGAGGGATGAAGAGACTCAAGAGAGTGATGCAGAGGCTAAAGACAGGGGATGCAGAGGCTTAAGAGAGGGATGCAGAGAATCAAAAGAGTGATGCAGAGGCTCAAGAGAGGGATGCAGAGGCTTAAGCGAGTGATGCAAAGGCTCAAGAGAGGGATGCAGAGGCTCATGAGAGGGATGCAGAGGCTCAAGTGAGGGATGGAAAGGCTTAGGAGAATGATGCAGAGGCTCAAGAGAGGGATGCAGAGGGTCAAGAGAGTGATGCAGAGGCTCAAGAGAGTGATGCATAGGCTTAAGAGAGTGATGCAGAGGCTTAAGAGGGGGATGCAAAGGCTCAAGAGAGTGATGCAGAGGCTCAAGAGAGTGATGCAGAGGCTTAGGAGAATGATGCAGAGGCTCAAGAGAGGGATGCAGAGGCTGAAGAGAGTGATGAAGAGGCTTAAGTGAGTGATGCAGAGGCTTAAAAGAGAGGGATGCAGAGGCTGAAGAGAGTGATGCAGAGGCTGAAGAGAGAGATGCAGAGGCTTAAGAGAGTGATGCAGAGGCTCGAGAGAGTGATGCAGAGGCTCAAGAGAATGATGTAGAGGCTTAAGAGAGGGATGCAGAGGCTCGAGAGAATGATGCAGAGGCTCAAGAGAGTGATGCAGAGGATGAAGAGAGGGATGCAAGAGGCTCAAGAGAGTTATGCAGAGGACCAAGAGAGGGATTCAGAGGCTTATGAGAGTGATGAAAAGGCTCAAGAGAGGGGTGCAGAGGCTTAAGGGAGTGATGCAAAGGCTCAGGAGAGGGATGCAGGAGTTCAAGAGAGGGATGCAGAGGCTCAAGAAAGGGATGCAGAGGCTTAAGAAATTGATGCAAAGGCTTAAGAAATTGATGCAGAGGCTCAAAATAGGGATGCAGAGGCTTAAGAGAGTGATGCAGAGGCTGAAGAGAGTGTTGCAGAGGCTCAAGAGAGGGATGCAGAGGCTCAAGAGAGTGATGCAGATCCTCAAGAGAGGTATGCAGAGGATGAAGAGAGTGATGCAGAGGCTCGAGAGAGTGATGCAGAGGCTCAAGAGAGGGATTCAGAGCCTCAAGATAGGGATGCAGAGGCTTAAGAGAGTGATGCAGAGGCTCCTGAGAGTGATGCAGAGGCTCGAGAGAGTGATGCAGAGGCTCAAGAGAGGGATTCAGAGGCTCAAGTGAGGGATGCAGAGGCTTAAGAGAGTGATGTAGAGGCTGAAGAGAGTGTTGCAGAGGCTCAAGAGAGGGATGCAGAGGCTCATTTAGATCCAAGAAAAGACATATGACAATGTTGTTTCTAATACAAACGATAAAAATGAATGTCTTTTCATTAGAATTAACTAAAATGTTCCTGATTTTCCGTATATATTACCGATGGAAGATGTACACGAAAACCGCTCTATTCCGGCTGAAACGTCGATATATGCAATAAAAACAGAACTTCTCCCCATTTCAATATCTTACTCAGTATTTTAACGAGAAACAAATAATTGATTGAAAATGAAGTATTTAAGGTTATTATCTAATCAATTATGTGTTTGCATCATTTTTATTGTATATATAATGAATTAATACCCATAAACTGAAAATTCACAAAAACGTGGAAAAACAGCAAAATATTGCCTAATTCGATGATATTTTGTTTAAATCACATAAAGGAAAAGGGGATGATGAACGTCAAAATATTGCTAAATTCGATGATTTTTATTACGAAACAAAATGCAAGAAAACTTGCTTAAAATGCAATATTATGCGAAATTCTGATATTTGAAGGCCAAATCACATATCGTGATATGACATGAAATAGTATCGAAATATTGGTAAAAATGAATAGATTTACGTAATATCAAACTGCATGAAAAACGTGAAAAAAGTCACTATGTGACATTGTGAAAATGTGACATTTCGCCGCTCACAGTAATTGGCATTATTTCGGTATAAAAAGTCAAAATTTCAAAATGCTAATACGTGCAGAGAGCCACAATTTTGCTCCAAAATATGGCTCAAGCGTCGAATTTGGAATGTTTCCGATATTTTGAAAACTGCATGGCGGGGTTTGGGCAAAATGTGACCCATTGCCAAAGTAATTGGCATATTTTCGGTATAAAAAGTTGTAATTTCAACCTGCAAATACGTGAAGAAAGCCAGAACTTGCCTCTAAAATAAGGCTCCAGGGTCGAATTTAGGAAGTTAGGGATATTTTGAAAACAGGGGGAGGGTATGGGCAAAATGTGATCCATCGCCGCTCGCGGTAATTAGCATATGTTGGAAATTTACAACACTAAATACAACACTGTTGTATTCTCATTAATTATTACTAAATCTACTAATCATTGTAGTGATTAAAACTAACCCAACGTAGAGTTCACATGTACTAATAATTACATCTGTACAATAAGGCTAGAATTCTTACGTCACCCGACGCCAGTATTGCGTCAGATTCTATTGTAATAAACACATATATATCCAGTGTGTCTGAGAATTGAATTTGATTCTCTATAAACAACGGTGTTCTGTGTGATAATTAATTACAGATAAACTAATGCCAAATAGAGCGTATATAGTTCTAACTGTTATCTAGTAATAAATTTAACGTCACGCGTGAATGCCCTGGAGAGACTTTAATTCATCTCCATTGTTCGTTTACTATCATAAAACGGGCAAATAATAATATTTAACTCCTCTAAATAATAAACCCGTCCTTATCCGAGCATTTCAATCACAACTGCGAGAAATAATAATATCCGTCAAAAATAATTTGCGTAGCAAACGCGGGACGCGGAGCGGGGAGAGAGGAGACGCCATTACCCCAGCCACCAGGGTAGACGCCATCAAGAGCTCCAGAAGAAAGTCGCCACTGTGAGATGTGAAGAACCTTTGCAGACATTAACTTTGCTGGTGCCAGTGTCATTTTACATAACACGTTGAATTGTCAAGAGATTTAATTTGACATTCGGCCAGAACCTGTTAAATTTGGTTCTATGTAATACCACGTGACCGGCCAGTGAAGCGCGTCAGTATCTAGGATAGGCTGGACCGGAACCTAGGACGCGAACTTCGGCAAGCCTTAACTTACACAGTGCCCATATTAGCTAAGTACCTTTATCCTTATTTGATGCATCATCTAGGGGGTGGGTTTATAGCTGGGTAGCTTGTCGTGACGCCGTGCGACAATAAAAAACTACAGGTCATTATTTACTCTTATTATTAATCTCAATTTCTTGAACATAGATATCTAGCAGCTTAATCTGTTGCTACTGAATACAATTTGATTTACAGCGTGTGTGAAGAATTCTCCGAGCTGTCATTTCCCGTGTTAATCATCTCCCAGTGTTCCATGACGAATCCAGGAGAATCAGAGGATGAGTCGTAACTAACTTCTTGGAAATCGTCTTCAAGTTAAGACTCCTTCCGTATTCCTTGATTTCTATTATCTGTATTCCTTTACATGCAGAACTCTGTTTCAATGGATTAACATGTGTTATTATAATTATCATTTTTCATGTTCGTAATCTATGTTCTCATTGATGATAAAGATAATGACTCTATAAATGTTCATAGGATTAGATTATTACACATTGGACTGGTGAACGAACCACACTAGTTCCTGGACGTATTGAGTTCCAGTAATGACCCCTAAATGTAGGTGTTTGAGGCTTTGATTCAGTTAATTATACAGCCCATTAACTATCTCAGTGAGAATATTCTCTAGTATTTTATCCATAGATACTGGTTCATCTAGAAATGTTCTAATGATCATAATTTCTTAGTTTCCCTCTTTACTATAAAAGCGGGTGGTCCTTCTTAATTGATTTTCATTACATTAATATTTAAATAAATAGAGTCAAGACGAAAATGTCCCACAGCATATTTTCGGTATAAAAATTCGTAATTTCAAGCTGCGAATATGTGCAGAGAGCCAAAATTTGGCCCAAAAATATGGTTCAAGGGTCGAATTTGGGATGTTTGAGATAATTTAAAAACTGCAGGGGCGTTTGGGCAAAATGTGACCTATCGCCGCTCTAAGTAATTGGCAACTTTTCGGTGTAAAATGACGTAATTTCAAACTGCGAATACGTGCAGCGAGGCCGAATTTGGCTTCAAAATATGGTTCAAGCGTCGAACTTGGAATGTTTGGGATATTTTGAAAAGTGCAAAGTGGGTTTGGGCAAAATGTGACCCATCGCTGCTCTCAATAATTGACATATTTTCGGTATAAAAATTCGTAATTTCAACCAGCGAACATGTGCAGAGAGCCAAAATTTGGCTTAAAAATATGGCTCAAGAGTCGAATTTGGAATGTTTAGGATATTTTGAAAACTGCAGAGGGTTTTGGGCAAAATGTGACCCATCGCTGCTTTCAGTAATTGGCATATTTTCAGTATAAAAAGTCGTAATTTCAAACTGCAAATACGTGCTGAGAGTTAGAATTTGGCTCCAAAATAAGGCTCAAGGGTCGAATTTTAGATGTTTAGGATATATTGAAAACTGCAGGTAGGGTTTGGGCAAAATGTGATCCATTGCCCCTTTCAGTAATTGGCATATTTTCAGTATAAAAGTCGTAATTTCTCACTGCGAATACGTGCAGGGAGCCAGAATTTGGCTCCAAAATATGGCTCAAGCGTTGAACTTGGGATGTTTTGGATATTTTGAATACTGCAGGGACGGTTAGGGCAAAATGTGATCCATCGTCGCTTTCAGTAATTGACATATTTTCGGTTTAAAAAGTCGTAATTTCAAACTGCGAATACGTGCAGAGAGCCAGATTTTGGCTCCAAAATATGGCTCAAGCGTCGAATTTGGGATGTTTGAGATATTTTGAAAACTGCAGGGAGGGTTTGGGCAGAAGGTGATCCATCGTTACTTTCAGTAATTGGCATATTTTCGGTATATTAAGTCGTAATTTCAAACTGCGAATAGGTGCAGACAGCCCGAATTTGGCTACAAAATATGGCTCAGGCGTTGAATTTGAGATGTTTTGGATATTTTGAAAACTGCAGGGAGGGTTTGGGCAGGTGACACATCGCCGCTTTCAGTAATTGGCATATTTTCGGTGTAATAAGTCGTAATTTCAAACTACGAATACGTGCAGAGAGCCAGAGTTTGGCTCCAAAATATGGCTCAAGCGTCGAATTTGGGATGTTTGGGATATTTTGAAAACTGCAGGGAGGGTTTGGGCAGAAGGTGACCTATCGCCGCTTTCAGTAATTGGCATATTTTCTGTATAATAAGTCGTAATTTCAAACTACGAATACGTGCAGAGAGCCCAAATTTGACTCCAAAATATGGCTCTAGCGTTGAATTTTGGGTGTTTGGGATATTTTGAGAACTGCAGGGAGGAGGGGGGGGGGATGGGCAAAATGTGACCCATCGCTGCTTTCAGAAATTGACATATTTTCGGTATAAAATGTTGTAATTTCAACCTGCGAATATGTGCAGAGAGCCAGAATTTGGCTCCAAATTATGGCTCAATGGTCGAATTTGGTATGCTTGGGATATTTTAAAACTGAATAGTGCATTGGAGCAAAATGTGATCTATCGCCGCTTTCAGTAATTGGCATATTTTCTGTGTAAAATTTGGTTTTTCAAACTGCGAAAATATGCAGAAAGCCAGACTTTGTTTAGAAAATATGGCTCAAGGGTCGAATTTGGGGTGTTTGGGATATTTAAAAAATTTCAGGGAGGGTTTGGTCATACTGTGATCCATCGACCCTTTCAGTAATTGGCATATTTTCAGTATAAAAGTCGTAATTTCAAACAGCGAATACGTGCAGAGAGCCAGAATTTGGCTCCAGAATATGGCTCAAGGGTCGAATTTGGGATGTTTGGGATATTTTGCAAACTGCAGGGGGGGTTTGGGCAAAATGTGACCCATCGCTGCTTTCAGTAATTGGCATATTTTCAGTATAAAAAGTCGTAATTTCAAACTGCGAATACTTGCAGAGAGTCTTAATTTGGTTTAAAAATATGGCTCAAGCGTCGAATTTGAGATGTTTGGGATATTTTGAAAACTGCACGGAGGGTTTGGGCAGAACTGCGAATAGGTGCAGAGAGCCAGAATTTGGCTCCAAAATATGGCTCAAGGGTTGAATTTGGGATGCTTGGGATATTGTGAAAACTGAATGGTGGGTTTGGGCAAAATGTGATCCATCGCCACTTTCAGTAATTGGCATGTTTTCGGTATAAAATGTCGTAATTTCAAACTGCGAATACGTGCAGAGAACCAGAATTTAGCTTCAAAATACTTCTCAAGGTTCGAATTTGGGATGTTTGGGATATTTCGAAAACTGCAAGAGGGGTTTGGCCAAAATGTGACCCATCGCTTCTCTCAGTAATTGGCATATTTTCAAGCGTCAAATTTGGGATGTTTGGGATAAAAAGCCGTAATTTCAAACTGCGAATACGTGCAGAGAGCCAGAATTTAGCTCCAAAAATATTCTCAAGGGTCGAATTTGGGATGTTTGGGATATTTTGAAAACTGCAAGAAGGGGGTTTCGGCTAAATGTGACCTATCGCCGCTCTCAGTAATTGAAATATTATCGGTATAAAAAGTCGTAATTTCAAACTGCGAATATATGTGCAGAGAGCCACAATTTGGCTCCAAAATTTCCCTCAAGGGTCGAATTTTGGATGTCTGGGATATTTTGAAAACTGCAGGGGGGTTTTGACAAAATGTGACCCATCGCCGCTCTCAGTAATTGGCATATTTTCGGTATAAAATGACGTAATTTCAAACTGCGAATACGTGCAAAGAGCAAGAATTTGGGTCCAAAATAAGGTTCCAGGGTCGAATTTGGGATGTTTGGGATATTTTTAAAACTGCAGAGAGGGTTTGGGCATAATGTGATCCATCGCCGCTTTCCGTAATTGGCATATTTTCAGTATAAAAAGTCATAGTTTCAAACTGCGAATGCGTGCAGAGAGCCAGAATTTGGCTCCAAAATATGGCTCAAGGGTCAAATTTGGGATGTTTGGGATATTTGAAAACTGCAAGGGGGGGGGGGCAAAATGTGACTCATCGCTGTTTTCAGTAATTGGCATATTTTCAGTATAAAAATCGTAATTTCAAACTGCAATACGTGCAGAGTGCCAGAATTTGGCTCCAAAATAAGGCTCCTGGGTCGAATTTGGGATGTTTGGGATATTTTGAAAACTGCATGGGGTTTTGGTCAAAATGTGACATTTCGCCGCTCACAGTAATTTGCATTATTTCGGTATAAAAAGTCAAAATTTCAAACTGCTAATACGTGCAGAGAGCCACAATTTTGCTCCAAAATATGGCTCAAGCGTCGAATTTGGGATGTTTCCGATATTTTGAAAACTGCATGGCGGGGTTTGGGCAAAACGTGACATATCGCTGCTCAAGGTAATTGGCATATTTTCGGTATAAAAATTCGTATTTTTAACCTGCGAATACGTGAAGAAAGCAGAACTTGGCTCTAAAATAAGGCTCCAGGGCTGAAGTTGGGATGTTTGGAATATTTTGAAAACTGGAGGGAGGGTTTGGGCAAAATGTGATCTATCGCCGCTCTCTGTAATTGGCATATTTTCGGTAATAAAATTCGTAATTTCAAGCTGCGAATATGTGCAGAGATCCAAAATTTGGCTCCAAAATATGGCTGAAGGGTCGAATTTGGGATGTTTGAGATAATTCAAAAACTGCAGGGGGGTTTGGGCAAAATGTGACCTATCGCCGCTCTAAGTAATTGGCATATTTTCGGTATAAAATGACGTAATTTCAAACTGCGAATACGTGCAGAGAGGCCGAATTTGGCTCCAAAATATGGTTCAAGCGCCGAACTTGGAATGTTTGGGATACTTTGAAAAGTGCAAAGTGGGTTTGGGCAAAATGTGACCCATCGCTGCTCTCAGTAATTGACATATTTTCGGTATAAAAATTCATAATTTCAACCTGCGAACATGTGCAGAGAGCCAAAATTTGACTCCAAAATATGGCTCAAGAGTCGAATTTGGGATGTTTAGGATATTTTGAAAACTGCAAAGGGTTTTGGGCAAAATGTGACCAATCGCTGCTTTCAGTAATTGGCATATTTTCAGTATAAAAATTCGTAAGTTCAAACTGCAAATACGTGCAGAGAGTCAGAAATTGGCTCCAAAATCAAACTCAAGGGTCGAATTTTGGATATTTGGGATATTTTGAAAACTGCAGGTACGGTTTGGGTAAAATGTGATCCATTGCCGCTCTCCGAAATTGACATATTTTCGGTATAAAATTTCGTAATTTCAACCTGCGAACATGTGCAGAGAGCTAAAACTTGGCTCCAAAATATGGCTCAAGAGTCGAATTTGGGATGTTTAGGATATTTTGAAAACTGCAGAGGGTTTTGGGCAAAATGTGACCCATCGCTGCTTTCATTATTTTGCATATTTTCAGTATAAAAATCGCAATTTCAAACTGCAAATACGTGCAGAGAGTCAGAATTTGGCTCTAAAATATGGCTCAGGCGTCGAATTTGGGATGTTTGGGATATTTTGAAAACTGCAGGGAGGGTTTGGGTAGAATGTGATCCATCGCCACTTTCAGTAATTGGCATATTTTTGGTATAAAAATTCGTAATTTCCAACTGCGAATACGTGCAGAGAGCCAGAATTTGGCACCAAATTATAGCTCAAGCGTCGAATTTGAGATGTTTGGGAAATTTTGAAAACTGCAGGGGGGGGGGGTTAGGCAAAGTTTGACCTATCGCCGCTCTCAGTAATTGATATATCTTCGGTGTATAAATTAGTAATTTCAAACTGCGTATATGTGCAGAGAGCCACAATTTGGCTCCAAAATATGGCTCAAGGGTCGAATTGGGATGTTTGGGATATTTTGAAAACTACAGGGGGGTTTGGGCAAAATGTGACCCATCGCTTCTCTCAGTAATTGGCATATTTTCGGTATAAAAAGTTGTAATTTCAAACTGCGAATACGTGCATAGAACCAGAAATTTGCTCCTAAATATAGCTCATGTGTCGAATTTGGGATGTTTGGGATATTTTGAAACCTGCAGGGGGGTTTGGGCAAAATGTGACCCATCGCCGCACTCAGTAATTGGTATATTTTCGGTATAAAAAGTAGTAATTTCAAACTGCGAATACGTGCAGAGAGCCAGAATATTGCTCCAAAATATCGCTCATGGGTCGAATTTGGGATGTTCAGGATATTTTGAAAACTGCAGGGAGGGTTTGGGCATATTGTGACCCATCGCTGCTTTCAGTAATTTGGCATATTTTCGGTATAAAAATATCACTCTCTTGAGAATTCACAAAAACGTCGAAAAACAGCAAAATATTGCCTAATTCGATGATATTTTGTTTATATCACATAAAGGAAAATACATAATACATTTTGAAAATACAAAAATACATTTGTTTATATCACATAAATTTTTAATTTTATTCTCTCTTTTGTTTATGGGGCGATTTGCATGAAACTTATACACCTGACTGCACGTAAGCCAATCTGTAAGGGTGCTAATTTTGGAGGAAATTGGTTGATGTCAACTTCAGCCACAGAGGGCAACACCTTAGACTTTATTTTTTACTTACTTGAAAGTTTATGTTACTTGAACATGAATATCTTTTTCATTTTTTATTCAATTTACATGAAACTTACACATTATATATAAATTTTATGTCTCTAAAATCTTTGGCAAATGTTTTTATCTTGAGTTCTTTATTGACTTTATAATAGCAATAAACATGATATATTTGCATAATTTTGGGGGGGAAATTAGACTATTTGTATTAGGAAAACTAAAGACGTTTTGGAAAATCTTTTGCTAGAGCTCCTTTATTATATGTTAATGTGTCAGAAAAGTGTCATAGAATGATTATATCTGAAAGGTGTGGTTGTAAGTTTACACTTGAAAATGTACAAAATTCGTTGAAAAAAAAAAAAATTAAAAATCTCCCTTACTATTTAGGCTACAGTGCTGAAACTTCGAACAATTGCAGCCCTTTTCATATACAACTAGACAAAAATAATGGTTGACACTAAACAACAACTTTATGATACCCGAATGACGCCCCCCTTAACAAGAAACAAATGGTTGATTGAAAATGACGTATTTAAGATTAATTTCTAATCAATTACGTGTTTGCATCATTTTTATCGTATATTTAATGTATTAATAACAATAAACTGAAAATTCACAAAAACGTTGAAAAACGGCAAAATATTGCCTAATTCGATGGTATTTTGTTTAAATCACATAAAGGAAAAGGGGATGATAAACGTCAAAATATTGCTAAATTCGATGATGTTTAGTACGAAACAAAATGCAAGAAAACTTGCTTAAAATGCAATAATATGCCAAAATCTGAGATATGAAGGCCAAATCACATATCGTGATACTACATGAAATACTATCGAAATATTGGTAAAAATGAATATATTTACGTGATATCAAACTACATGAAAAACGTGAAAAAAGTCACTTATATTCCAAATTTGTGGATTTTAACTTTGAATCATAAAGCGAGGTTTCGTATTATTTAGACCCAAGAAAAGACATATAACAATGTTGTTTCCAATACAAATGATAAAAATCAATGTGTTTTCATTAGAATTAACTAAAATGTTCCTGATTTTCCGTTTATATTACCGATGGAAGATGTACACGTAAAACCACTCTATTCCGGCTGAAACGTCGATATATGCAATAAAAAACGAACTTCTCTCCTTTTAAATATCTTTCTCAATATTTCAACGAGAAACAAATAGATGATTGAAAATGAAGTATTTAAGGTTATTATCTAATCAATTATGTGTTTCTATCATTTTTATCGTATATTTAATGAATTAATAACAACAAACTGGAAATTCACAAAAACGTGGAAAAACAGCAAAATATTGCCTAATTCGATGATATTTTGTTTATATCACATAAAGGTAAAGGGGGATGATATACGTCAAAATATAACTAAATTCGATGATTTAAAGTACGAAACAAAATGCAAGAAAACTTGCTTAAAATGCAATATTATGCGAAATTCTGATATTTGAAGGCGAAATCACATATCGTGATACTACATGAAAAAGTATTGAAATATTGGTAAAAATGAATATATTTACGTAATATCAAACTACATGAAAAACGTGAAAAAAGTCACTATTAAACCAAATTTAGGGATTTTAACTTCGAATCATAAAGCGAGGTTTCGTATTATTTAGATCCAAGAAAAGACATATGACAATGTTGTTTCCAATACAAATGATAAAAATCAATGTGTATTCATTAGAATTAACTAAAATGTTCCTGATTTTCCGTTTATATTTCCGATGGAAGATGTACACGGAAAACCGCTCTAATCCGGTTGAAACTTCGATATATGCAATAAAAACAGAACTTCTCCCCTTTTCAATATAACACTCAGTATTTTAACGAGAAACAAATGGTTGATTGAAAATTAAGTATTTAAGGTTAATTTCTAATCAATTATGTGTTTGCATCATTTTTATCGTATATTTAATGAATTATAACAATAAACTGAAAATTCACAAAAACGTGGAAATACGGCAAAATATTGCCTAATTCGATGATATTTTGTTTAAATCACATAAAGGAAAAGGGGATGATAAACGTCAAAACATTGCTAAATTCGATGATTTTTCGTTCGAAACAAAATGCAAGAAAACTTGCTTAAAATGCAATATTGTGCGAAATTCTGAGATTTGAAGGCCAAATCACATGTCGTGATACTACATGAAATAGTATCATAATATTGGTAAAAATGAATATATTTACGTAATATCAAACTACATGAAAAACGTGAAAAAGTCACTATTTAACCATATTTGAGGATTTTAACTTCAAATCATAGAGCGAGGTTTCGTATTATTTAGATCCAAGAAAAGACATATGACAATGTTGTTTCCAATACAAACAATAAAAATCAATTTGCTTTCATTAGAATTAACTAAAATGTTCTTGATTTTCCGTTTATATTACCGATGGAAGATGTACAAGAAAACCGCTCTATTCCGGCTGAAACGTCGATATATGCAATAAAAACAGAACTTCTCCCCTTTTCAATATCTTACTCAGTATTTTAACGAGAAACAAATAGTTGATTGAAAATAAAGTATTTAAGCGGATTATCTAATCAATTATGTGTTTGCATAATTTTTAACGTATATATAATGAATTAATACCCATAAACTGAAAATTCACAAAAACGTTGAAAAACGGCAAAATATTGCCTAATTCCATGATATTTTGTTTAAATCACATAAAGGAAAAGGAGATGATCAACTTCAAAATATTGATAATTTCGATGATTTTTCGTACGAAACAAAATGGAAGAAAACTTGCTTAAAATGCAAGATTATGCGAAATTCTGAGATTTGAAGGCCAAATCACATATCGTGATACTACATGAAATAGTATCGAAATATTGGTATAAATGAATATATTTACGTAATATCAAACAACATGAAAAACGTGAAAAAGTCACTATTTAACCATAATTGAGAATTTTAACTTCAAATCATAGAGCGTGGTTTCGTATTATTTAGATCCAAGAAAAGACATGACAATGTTGTTTCCAATACAATCGATAAAAATCAATGTGTTTTCATTAGAATTAACGAAAATGTTCCTGATTTTCCGTTTATATTACCGATGGAAGATGTACACGAAAACCGCTCTATTCCGGCTGAAACGTCGATATATGCAATAAAAAACGAACTTCTCCCCTTTTCAATATCTTTCTCAATATTTCAACGAGAAACAAATAGATGATTGAAAATGAAGTATTTAAGGTGATTATCTTATCAATTATGTGTTTGTATCATTTTTATCGTATATTTAATGAATTAATACCCATAAACTGAAAATTCACAAAAACGTTGAAAAACGGCAAAATATTGCCTAATTCGATGATATTTTGTTTAAATCACATAAAGGAAAAGGAGATGATCAACTTCAAAATATTGCTAAATTCGATGATTTTTCGTACGAAACAAAATGCAAGAAAACTTGCTTAAAATGCAATATTATGCGAAATTCTGAGATTTGAAGGCCAAATCACATATCGTGATCCTACGTGAAATAGTATCGAAATATTGGTAAAAATGAATATATTTACGTAATATCAAACTACATGAAAAACGTGAAAAAAGTCACTATTTAACCATATTTGAGAATTTTAACTTCAAATCATTGACCCAGGTTTCGTATTATTTTGATCCAAGTAAAGACATGACACTGTTGTTTCCAATACAAACGATAAAAATCAATGTGTTTTCCTTAGAATTAACTAAAATGTTCCTGATTTTCCGTTAATATTACCGATGGAAGATGTACACGAAAACCGCTCTATTCCGGCTGAAACGTCGATATATGCAATAAAAACAGAACTTCTCCCCTTTTCAATATCATACTCAGTATTTTAACGAGAAACAAATAATTGATTGAAAATGAAGTATTCAAGGTTATTATCTAATCAATTATGTGTTTGCATCATTTTTATCGTATATATAATGAATTAATACCAATAAACTGAAAATTCACAAAAAGGTGGAAAAACGGCAAAAAATATTGCCTAATTCGATGATATTTTGTTTAAATCACATAAAGGAAAAGGAGATGATAAACGTCAAAATATTGCTAAATTCGATGATTTTTCGTACAAAACAAAATGCAAAAAAACTTGCTTAAAATGCAATATTATGCGAAATTCTGAGATTTGAAGGCCAAATCACATATCGTGATACTACATGAAATAGTATCGAAATATTGGTATAAATGAATATATTTACGTAATATCAAACAACATGAAAAACGTGAAAATAGTCACTATTTAACCATATTTGAGAATTTTAACTTCAAATCATAGAGCGTGGTTTCGTATTATTTAGATCCAAGAAAAGACATGACAATGTTGTTTCCAATACAAACGATAAAAATCAATGTGTTTTCATTAGAATTAACTAAAATGTTCCGGATTTTCCGTTTATATTACCGATGGAAGATGTACACGAAAACCGCTCTATTCCGGCTGAAACGTCGATATATGCAATAAAAACAGAACTTCTCCCCTTTTCAATATCTTACTCAGTATTTTAACGAGAAACAAATAGTTGATTGAAAATGAAGTATTTAAGGTATTATCTAATCAATTATGTGTTTGCATCATTTTTATCGTATATATAATGAATTAAAATACCCATAAACTGATAATTCACAAAAACGTTAAAAAACGGCAAAATCTTGCCTAATTCGATGATATTTTGTTTAAATCACATAAAGGAAAAGGGGATGATAAATGTCAAAATATTGCTAAATTCGATGATTTTTCGTACGCAACAAAATGCAAGAAAACTTGCTTAAAATGCAATATTATGCGAAATTCTGAGATTTGAAGGCCAAATCACATATCGTGAAACTACATGAAAGAGTATCGCAAAATTGGTAAAAATGAATATATTTACTTAATATCAAACTACATGAACACCGTGAAAAAGTCACTATTTTACCATATTTTAGAATTTTAACTTCAAACCATAGATCCCGGTTTCGTACTATTTAGATCCAAGAAAAGACATATGACAATGTTGTTTCCAATACAAACGATAAAAATCAATGTGTTTTCATTAGAATTAACTAAAATGTTCCTGATTTTCCGTTTATATTACCGATGGAAGTATATACGAAAACCGCTCTATTCCGGCTGAAACGTCGATATATGCAATAAAAACAGAACTTCTCCCCTTTTCAATATCTTACTTAGTATTTTAACGAGAAACAAATTGTTGATTGAAAATGAACTATTTAAGGTTATTATCTAATCAATTATGTGTTTGCATCATTTTTATCGTATATATAATGAATTAACACACATAAACTGAAAATTCACAAAAACGTGGAAAAGCGGCAAAATATTGCCTAATTCGATGATATTTTGTTTAAATCACATAAAGAAAAGGGGATGATAATTGTCAAAATATTGCTAAATTCGATGATTTTTCGTACGAAACAAAATGCAAGAAAACTTGCTTAAAATGCAATATTATGCGAAATTCTAAAATTTAAAGGCGAAATCACATATCGTGATACTACATGAAAAAATATTGAAATATTGGTATAAAGGAATATATTTACGTAATATCAAACTACATGAAAAACGTAAAAAAATCACTATTGAACCAAATTTTTGGATTTTAACTTTGAATCATAAAGCGAGGTTTCGTATTATTTAGATCCAAGAAAAGACATATGACAATGTTGTTTCCAATACAAATGATAAAAATCAATGTGTTTTCATTAGAATTAACTAAAATGTTCCAGATTTTCCGTTTATATTTCCGATGGAAGATGTACACGGAAAACCGCTCTAATCCGGTTGAAACTTCGATATATGCAATAAAAACAGAACTTCTCCCCTTTTCAATATAACACTCAGTATTTTAACGAGAAACAAATGGTTGATTGAAAATTAAGTATTTAAGGTTAATTTCTAATCAATTATTTGTTTGCAACATTTTTATCGTATATTTAATGAATTATTAACAATAAACTGAAAATTCACAAAAACGTGGAAATACGGCAAAATATTGCCTAATTCGGTGATATTTTGTTTAAATCACATAAAGGAAAAGTGGATGATAAACGTCAAAACATTGCTAAATTCGATGATTTTTCGTACGAAACAAAATGCAAGAAAACTTGCTTAAAATGCAATATTGTGCAAAATTCTGAGATTTGAAGGCCAAATCACATATCGTGATACTACATGAAATAGTATCATAATATTGGTAAAAATGAATATATTTACGTAATATCAAACTGCATGAAAAACGTGAAAAAGTCACTATTTAACCATATATGAGGATTTTAACTTCAAATCATAGAGCGAGGTTTCGTATTATTTGGATCCAAGAAAAGAAATATGACAATGTTGTTTCCATTACAAACAATAAAAATCAATGTGTTTTCATTAGAATTAACTAAAATGTTCTTGATTTTCCGTTTTCCGTTTTCCGACCGGTAATAACCGGTCCAAGATGTACACGTAAAGCCACTCTAATCCGGCTGAAACGTCGAAATATGCAATAAAAACAGAACTTCTCCCCTTTTCAATATCTTACTCAGTATTTTAACGAGAAACAAATAGATGATTGAAAATGAAGTATTTAAGGTTATTATCTAATCAATTATGTGTTTGCATCAGTTGTATCGTATATATAATGAATTAATACCCATAAACTGAAAATTCACAAAAACGTTGAAATACGGCAAAATATTGCCTAATTCGATGATATTTTGTTTAAATCACATAAAGAAAAAGGGGATGATAAACGTCAAAATATTGCTAAATTCGATGATTTTTCGTACGAAACAAAATGCAAGAAAACTTGCTTAAAATGCAATATTATGCAAAATTCTAAGATTTGAAGGCCAAATCACATATCGTGATACTAAATGAAATAGTATCGAAATATTGGTAAAAATGAATATATTTACGTAATATCAAACTACATGATTAACGTGAAAAAGTCACTATTTTACCATATATGAGAATTTTAACTTCAAATTATAGAGCGAGGTTTCGTATTATTTAGATCCAAGAAAAGACATGACAATGTTGTTTCCAATACAAACGATAAAAATCAATGTGTTTTCATTAGAATTAACTAAAATGTTCCTGATTTTCCGTTTATATTACCGATGGTAGATGTACACGTAAAACCGCTCTAATCCGTCTGAAACGTCGATATATGCAATAAAAACCGAACTTCTCCCCTTTTCAATATCTTACTCAGTATTTTAACGAGAAACAAATAGATGATTGAAAATGAAGTATTTAAGGTTATTATCTAATCAATTATGTGTTTGCATCATTTGTATCGTATATATAATGAATTAATACCCATAAATTGAAAATTCACAAAACGTGGAAAAACGTCAAAATATTGCCTAATACGATGATATATTGTTTAAATCAAATAAAGAAAAGGGGATGATAAACGTCAATATATTGCTAAATTCGATGATTTTTCGTACCAAACAAAACGCAAGAAAACTTGCTTAAAATGCAATATTATGCGAAATTCTGAGATTTGAAGGCCAAATCACATATCGTGATCCTACATGAAATAGTATCGAAATATTGGTAAAAATGAATATATTTACGTAATATCAAACTACATGAAAAACGTGAAAAAAGTCACCATTTAACCATATTTGAGAATTTTAACTTCAAATCATAGACCCAGGTTTCGTATTATTTAGATACAAGAAAAGACATGACAATGTTGTTTCCAATACAAACGATAAAAATCAATGTATTTTCATTAGAATTAACTAAAATGTTCCTGATTTTCCGTTTATATTACCGATGGAAGATGTACACGAAAACCGCTCTATTCCGGCTGAAACGTCGATATATGCAATAAAAACAGAACTTCTCCCCTTTTCAATATCCTACTTAGTATTTTAACGAGAAACAAATGGTTGATTCAAAATGAAGTATTTAAGGTTAATTTGTAATCAATTATGTGTTTGCATAATTTTTATCGTATATTTAATGAATTAATAACAATAAACTGAAAATTCACAAAAACATGGAAAAACGGCAAAATATTGCCTAATTCGATGATATATTATTTAAATCACTTAAAGGAAAGGGGGATGATAAACGTCAAAATATTGCTAAATTCGATGATTTTTCGTACCAAACAAAACGCAAGAAAACTTGCTTAAAATGCAATATTATGCGAAATTTTTAGATTTGAAGGCCAAATCACATATCGTGATACTACATGAAATAGTATGTAAATATTGGTAAAAATGAATATATTTACGTAATATCAAACAACACGAAAAACGTGAAAAAAGTCACTATTTAACCATATTTGAGATTTTTAACTTCAAAACATAGAGCGTGGTTTCGTATTATTTAGATCCAAGAAAAGACATGACAATGTTGTTTCCAATACAAACGATATAAATCAATGTGTTTTCATTTGAATTAACTAAAATGTTCCTGATCTTAAGTTTATATTACCGATGGAAGATCTACACGAAAACCGCTCTATTCCGGCTGAAACGTCGATTTATGCAATAAAAACAGAACTTCTCCCCTTTTAAATATCTTAATCAGTATTTTAACGAGAAACAAATAGATGATTGAAAATGAAGTATTTAAGGTTATTATCTAATCAATTATGTGTTTGCATCATTTTTATCGTATATATAATGAATTAATACCTATAGACTGAAAATTCACAAAAACGTGGAAAAACGGCAAAAAATTGCCTAATTCGATGATATTTTGTTTAAATCACATAAAGAAAAAGGAGATGATGAACGTCAAAATATTGCTAAATTCGATGATTTTTCGTACGAAACAAAATGCAAGAAAACTTGCTTAAAATGCAATATTATGCGAAATTCTGAGATTTGAAGGCCAAATCACATATCGTGATACTACATGAAATAGTATCGAAATATAGGTAAAAATGAATATATTTACGTAATATCAAACTACATGAACACCGTGGAAAAAGTCACTATTTTACCATATTTGTGAATTTTAACTTCAAATCATAGATCCAGATTTCGTACCATTTAGATCCAAGAAAAGACATGACAATGTTGTTTCCAATACAAACGATAAAAATCAATGTGTTTTCATTAGAATTAACAAAAATGTTCCTGATTTTCCGTTTATATTACCAATGGAAGATGTGCACGAAAACCGCTCTATTCCGGCTGAAACGTCGATATGTGCAATAAAAACAGAACTTCTCCCTTTTTCAATATCTTACTTAGTATTTTAACGAGAAACAAATAGTTGATTGAAAATGAACTATTTAAGGTTATTATCTAATCAATTATGTGTTTGCATCATTTTTATCGTATATATAATGAATTAATACACATGAACTGAAAATTCACAAAAACGTGGAAAAACGGCAAAATATTGCCTAATTCGATGATATTTTGTTTAAATCACATAAAGAAAAGGGGATGATAAATGTCAAAATATTGCTAAATTCGATGATTTTTCGTACGAAACAAAATGCAAGAAAACTTGCTTAAAATGCAATATTATGCGAAATTCTGATATATGAAGGCCAAATCACATATCGTGATACTACATGAAATAGTATCGAAATATTGGTAAAAATGAATATACCTACGTAATATCAAACTACATGATTAACGTGAAAATGTCACTATTTTACCATATTTGACTATTTTATCTTCAAATCATAAAGCGAGGTTTCGAATTATTTAGATCCAAGAAAAGACATATGACAATGTTGTTTCCAATACAAATGATAAAAACCAATGTATTTTCATCAGAATTAACTAAAATGTTCGTGATTTTCCGTTTATATTACCGATGGAAGATGTACACGTAAAACTGCTCTATTCCGGCTGAAACGTCGATATATGCAATAAAAACCGAACTTCTCCCCTTTTCAATATCTTACTTAGTATTTTAACTAGAAACAAATAGATGATTGAAAATGAAGTATTTAAGGTTATTATCTAATCAATTATGTGTTTGCATTCTTTTTATCGTATATATAATGAATTAATATCCATAAACTGAAATTTCACAAAACCGTTGAAAAACGGCAAAATATTGCCTAATTCGATGATATTTTGTTTAAATCACATAAAGAAAAGGGGATGATAAACGTCAAAATATTGCTAAATTCGATGATTTTTCGTACTAAACAAAATGCAAGAAAACTTGCTTAAAATGCAATATTATGCGAAATTCTGAGATTTGAAGGCCAAATCACATATCGTGATACTATATGAAATAGTATCGAAATATTGGTAAAAATGAATATATATATACGTAATATCAAACTACATGATTAACGTGAAAAAGTCCGTATTTTACCATATTTGAGGATTTTAACTTCAAATCATAGAGCGAGGTTTCGTGTTATTTAGATCCATGAAAAGACATATGATAATGTTGTTTCTAATACAAATGATAAAAAACAATGTGTTATCATTAGAATTAACTAAAATGTTCTTGATTTTCCGTTTTCCGTTTTCCGACCGGTAATAACTGGTCCAAGATGTACACGTAAAGCCACTCTAATCCGGCTGAAACGTCGATATATGCAATAAAACCGAACTTCTCCTTTTTTCAATATCTTACTCAGTATTTTAACGAGAAACAAATAGATGATTGAAATTAAGTATTTAAGGTCATTAACTAATCAAATTATGTGTTTGCATCATTTTTATCGTATATATAATGAATTAATACCTATAGACTGAAAATTCACAAAAACGTGGAAAAACGGCAAAATATTGCCTAATTCGATGATATTTTGTTTAAATCACATAAAGGAAAAGGAGATGATAAACGTCAAAATATTGCTAAATTCGATGATTTTTCGTACGAAACGAAATGCAAAAAAACTTGCTTAAAATGCAATATTATGCGAAATTCTGAGATTTCAAGGCCAAATCACATATCGTGATCCTACATGAAATAGTATCGAAATATTGGTAAAAATGAATATATTTACGTAATATCAAACTACATGATTAACGTAAAAAAGTCACTATTTTACCATATATGAGGATTTTAACTTCAAATCATAGAGCGAGGTTTCGTGTTATTTAGATCCATGAAAAGACATATGATAATGTTGTTTCCAATACAAATGATAAAAAACAATGTGTTTTCATTAGAAATAAGAATGTTCTTGATTTTCTGTTTATATTACCGATCGAAGATGTACAGGTAAAACCGCTCTAATCCGGCTGAAACGTCGATATATGCAATAAAAACCGAACTTCTCCTTTTTTCAATATCTTAATCAGTATTTTAATGAGAAACAAATAGATGATTGAAATGAAGTATTTAAGGTTATTAACTAATCAATTATGTGTTTGCATCATTTTTATCAGTATATATAATGAATTAATACCTATAGACTGAAAATTCACAAAAACGTGGAAAAACGGCAAAATATTGCCTAATTCGATGATATTTTGTTTAATCACATAAAGGAAAAGGAGATGATGAACGTCAAAATATTGCTAAATTCGATGATTTTTCGTACAAAAGAAAATGCAAGAAAACTTGCTTAAAATGCAATATTATGCGAAATTCGTAGATTTCAAGGCCAAATCACATATCGTGATACTACATGAAATAGTATGGAAATATTGGTAAAAATGAATATATTTACGTAATATCAAACAACATGAAAAACGTGAAAAAAGTCACTATTTAACCATATTTGAGAATTTTAACTTCAAATCATAGACCCAGGTTTCGTATAATTTAGATCCAAGAAAAGACATGACGATGTTGTTTCCAATACAAACGATAAAAATCAATGTGTTTTCCTTAGAATTAACTAAAATGTTCCTGATTTTCCGTTAATATTACCGATGGAAGATATACACGAAAACCGCTCTATTCCGGCTGAAACGTCGATATATGCAATAAAAACAGAACTTCTCCCCTTTTCAATATCATACTCAGTATTTTAACGAGAAACAAATGATTGATTGAAAATGAAGTATTCAAGGTTATTATCTAATCAATTATGTGTTTGCATCATTTTTATCGTATATATAATGAATTAATACCAATAAACTGAAAATTCACAGAAAGGTGGAAAAACGGCAAAATATTGCCTAATTCGATGATATTTTGTTTAAATCACATAAAGGAAAAGGAGATGATAAACATCAAAATATTGCTAAATTCGATGATTTTTCGTACAAAACAAAATGTGGGAACCGACCTGTGAGATTTATATTTATTTAATTTATATGAATTTATATTTACGTTAATTTATATACTTCGATAGCAATTTGTATAATGATAAGTGGACTGTATTTCTGCAATAATCTCATAATCTCACAAATCGATCCTCTACACATTAGGGGGGGTTTATTAGTTTATATATATGCAACCAATCATACTACAGAATTAGACTGCAGACATTGAAAAGGTTCCTTATCTTATAGTACAGCAGGTTAGTCCACCAGGTATAACTAGGGTGCAGACACCAAATTATCCTCTTTGAGGCAGCTTCCATCACCCAGTAACTGGTGCACAAAGTCTTGCTTCCTCGTCTTGACCTGTCAAAAGGGCGCTAGCTGTGAAGCCAGGTTCTATATATGACAAGCTATATCAGAGAAAACACTATACATGGAACAATAAAGACCTGGCTTAATTACCTTTAGTTTGAGGCGATTTCGTGATCTAACCGGATCACCCTATATCCTGACATTAATGGCCATAAATGAATGATAATGGGTTTCGGAAAGAACGCTTAACTTGAATTTGTAGACAGCGTGTTGATAATGGTACACTTTTAGTTTCCATAACACTACGTCCAAGTAAATTTAACAGGAGCCGAATTTGCTCCCGTGTGAGCCTCTGGTCTAGTCTCAACAATGACTGCATCTAACACTCCATACTATTGACGCCTGGCCGACATTGTCCAGATATGATAGGAGCCAAATTTGCTCCACACGTCTCGGAGGTGACACAACAATGGCTGCCCTCCTACCTCACTCTGACGCCTGGCTTACATTGTCCACATGTCAGAAAGTGATAGAAGGGTCACATTTACTCTACTCTACTACTAAGTCCAAAGACTAATGTATTTAAGAATAATTCCCACCATAATAGGTGGTTATTTATAATAGTATGTGGTGATGATATCCCGTTTTCTTTAGACGGTAATTCCACTACAAGTTACGTTTTCTATGGGTAACTTGTTGGTAATACAGCTATTATCTGTATGATTATTAAATGGTGTCGGATTTTCCAACATAATTCCCCAGGGGGCTGCTCACTGGTCGAAGTCCTAATTAGAACAGACGAACACCGATACTCCTCCTTCGAATTATTAGATTAATTTGATGTTAGTTTTTAGTAATCACACATTTGTGCGTCTGTTCGTACAGGACGGATGTCCCGTACTAGAGTTGCAGGGGTTAGAAGTCTAATGCGATTTCATTTCCCTGTCAACTCTTGAAAGGCTAATATTCAAGCCTAATTACATATTATTTAACCCAGAAGACTGAATGTGATCAAGTACTACAGTCAAGTATGATTCAGGGACTGCAGTGAGATCAGTGACATTAGATATAACTTGAAGTTTGTTCAGGTAACTGGTCACTGATATATAAACACTGAGGCCCATGGAATACATCTTGATTAAATAATAAATGTATCAAATCAGTCATCAGATTTACTGGGGTTTAATTTAATTAATTGATTCAGAGGATTAAATAGCTCATCATTAAAGTAAAGTATGGTTCTGAGACTGCAGTGGGTTCAGTGACATTGGTCACAGTGACTTGTAGCTGTTTTAGGCTACTGTTCACTGATTTGCCACTGAGGCCTCATGAACTCATCTTCAGCTTTAAATGATGATACTAACATCAACCTCTGTTGGTATAGTCAGCTGTAATCTCCTTAGTATAATGCTACTGGAGAAATATAATCAGCTGACAAATTTAGATTTCTACTGGTATTGTTTATCTGCAGGCATAGGTCTCCTCAGGCTTGATACTGGGCCTGAGAGTAATTTACCTCCTGCAGAGTTTAACATGGTTATGCCCTGATATTTAGTAGGGCTACCGATGAATCGATGACAATAGTCTGTCCCTACAAGGAGACCGAAGTCAGTGAGGTGATCAGACTTAATATTATCTGCCAATTTTATTCCTCTATTTCTCAGGAATTTGGCTGTTGCTCTCAGACCTTGAACTTGTAGGTCTACTGGTATTTTGTCCACCACAATGGCTTGTACTCGACAGACGTACCTGCCTAAGCGTACTGATGGTTGTACCACCTGGTAGACTTGAGGTCCTGCATCTGTTACAAACCCTGAGATGTTGAATGACATCTGGGCTACAGGCCTTAATTGTAATTCATCTGTCAGCTTTTTAGTAATATATGTTCTCTGGGATCCTTGGTCAAACAACCCACGGGTATGGACCTTGGCCCTCTTATTCAGGATGGTAATTTGGGCAGTAGGCAAAGTCGTATTACCTTTAGACTTTGCCGATTGGACACTCTTTGTTTGTTGCACCTTGCAGTACTGTACAGTGGTGGGAATGCTATCTTCCACCTTGGGTCTTGAATACGTTAATTTCGTATATTTACACAGTGCTGCATGGTGCCTACCTCTTCTACACCTGTTACAGGTGTTGAATTGGGTATCACAATAGTCTATGTTGTGTGACTTGAGACACCTTGCACATCTCCCTAATTCCTGGAGTCGCTCCATACGAATGTCTCTGGTTGGATAATTAGCACAACAGTATGTTGAATGTTTCTTTTTGCAGAACATACATGTCCCCCAGCCTACTGCACGTTTGGAAGTTACCGGTTTGGGTGAACTAGTAACAGTAGGCTTGGAGGATGCTGCTGCATTGTCAGATTTTCTGCAACTTGATGTTTGAGTAATTGGTTGATGTTTATTTGGGGAAGTTGTTTTACCCTTTAATTGACTCTTATTTTCTATTTCTGAAGGCTTGCAAGAGGCTTTAACTTCCTCATTTGCTCGTCGTTTGTTTATGATGGAATGTAAACCTTCAGTGATGTCCTGTACTGTCAGGATGGTGTTATGTTGATGTGAATATAATTCATCTAGTATATCGCTGGACAATTTTCGTTGAAGGACCACTTTGGTCATCCATTCACTAGTAGTTATATCAACCTTAAGACTGAATGTTCTTAGTAGTGACTCAAACTCCATGCTGAAGGATTGTAATGAGTCAGCAGTCTGATCAGGTTGAGGTAAATCCAGCAATTGTAGTACTAGATGTATGACAGTTCTCTCATTGCCAGCATTATTCCTAGGAGGCTGGACTGGGAAATTAGTGCTGTCGCTATTTTCATTTACATTTTCTACTACTGGTTCAGCTTCACCTCTAGTTTGGAGGCATGTTAACTTAGTAGCTTCAAGTATTGGGTTTTCAGAAACCACAGAGACTGTGGATAAATTGTCTGAAAACTGCTTAATTTCTGGTGGTATAATATTGGGTGAAGCTGTAGTGGGTGAAGCTTTATCCTTGTTGATTAAAGGATCTAATCTGGCTTTACATTTATTCTCAAAAAGATCCAGATTATCCATAACATTATCTACTTTATTTGATGTACTTGCTATTTGTTCTGATTCAATTATCCTGTGTAAATGTTCCATCCTGGCTTGAGTTTCTTCTTCATATTGTGCTAGGTCAGACAGGAATGGTTCCACATCTTCAACTACTACGTCATCGTGGACTTGATTTTGGTAAGATTTCCTATTTGCTTTCAATATATGCAATTGGGTTTGAATCTGTAACAGTGGTATTTTCAACCGATGATAATTAATTACAGGCTCATATAACAACTGTTCATATTGGTTGAGATCCCTTGTTAGTTGGCGTTTGCTTGCTATTAAAGCACGCTTTGCTTTCTGTGGATTAGTCATGGTGACTTGTTAATTGAGCACCACTGGCTCATAAATTGTGAGCAAGTACTAATGGTAGCCTAGGGTTAAATTCTGCACTCACTAGGCAATAATCCTACCTCTACTAGAGGTTAGCACTTAAAATTAATACACATTATATATATACAATCATACACACTAATGATTTGAGTGATAAACCAGTGTCACTGGAAGTACCTTTAGGTTAGCTCTTCTATATCACCCTAGGATGGAAGAGACACTAATTAATCACTCAAAGGTGTAATGATCATAAGTAAATTATTATATACACAACTCAACTCGAGTTGATAAAAATTACACCCAAAATAGGGTCTGGACCATTCATTAATGGTGTTAGGTTATTCAATATAGTACAACTGACTATGGTAATAATGGGACTAGGATGAACGGTAATAGTTCAACTAGTCAATGGTTAATATCCTACCCTGTTGTGGGTTGGCAATTAGTAAATATTATACTGTGATCACTAGTGCAATATATATTAAATGATTCTCTATTTGGAGAAATAATATACACAATTATTGATAATAGCCTCTTAATTAGCCTCTATGAAACTTCTAATATTATCTAGAAGTATTAAATATTATTAGTGACCTCGCAAAATAAACTCCACAAAATTCGTAGACAATATCGCGAAGACACAGTCACTAATTTGGCTGGCTTCTATATTAGCGCTGTCATTTCACGAAATAACACACCACCAAATTTCTGTGGGTGTGCATGAAACCGCTGACTAAGGCTGATCTGAACTGAGTGGGGCTCGTGAACTCGCACGAGTCAACGCCGCCGTCATGACTGCTGGCTTTGTTTAAATCACACTGCACTAGATATTTAATGAATCCACTGGTTAACTGGTTCATCCGGTACTAAGATGACCAAATGTGGGTTCAAAGGATCAAATAATCCGTCATCCGGTTCGAAGATGACCAAATAATGTGGGAACCGACCTGTGAGATTTATATTTATTTAATTTATATGAATTTATATTTACGTTAATTTATATACTTCGATAGCAATTTGTATAATGATAAGTGGACTGTATTTCTGCAATAATCTCATAATCTCACAAATCGATCCTCTACACATTAGGGGGGGTTTATTAGTTTATATATATGCAGCCAATCAAACTACAGAATTAGACTACATACATTGAAAAGGTTCCTTATCTTATAGTACAGCAGGTTAGTCCACCAGGTATAACTAGGGTGCAGACACCAAATTATCCTCTTTGAGGCAGCTTCCATCACCCAGTAACTGGTGCACAAAGTCTTGCTTCCTCGTCTTGACCTGTCAAAAGGGCGCTAGCTGTGAAGCCAGGTTCTATATATGACAAGCTATATCAGAGAAAACACTATACATGGAACAATAAAGACCTGGCTTAATTACCTTTAGTTTGAGGCGATTTCGTGATCTAATTGGATCACCCTATATCCTGACATTAATGGCCATAAATGAATGATAATGGGTTTCGGAAAGAACACTTAACTTGAATTTGTAGACAGCGTGTTGATAATGGTACACTTTTAGTTTCCATAACACTACGTCCAAGTAAATTTAACAGGAGCCGAATTTGCTCCCGTGTGAGCCTCTGGTCTAGTCTCAACAATGGCTGCATCTAACACTCCATACTATTGACGCCTGGCCGACATTGTCCAGATATGATAGGAGCCAAATTTGCTCCACACGTCTCGGAGGTGACACAACAATGGCTGCCCTCCTACCTCACTCTGACGCCTGGCTTACATTGTCCACATGTCAGAAAGTGATAGAAGGGTCACATTTACTCTACTTTAATATTGATAATTAAGTTAATTTATATAAGATGTTTTTATGATGGTAAAGTCCAAAGACTAATGTATTTTAGAATAATTCCCACAGTAATAGGTGGTTATTTATAATAGTATGTGGTGATGATATCCCGTTTTCTTTAGACGGTAATTCCACTACAAGTTACGTTTTCTATGGGTAACTTGTTGGTAATACAGCTATTATCTGTATGATTATTAAATGGTGTCGGATTTTCCGACACAAAATGCAAAAAAACTTGCTTAAAATGCAATATTATTCGAAATTCTGAGATTTGAAGGCCAAATCACATATCGTGATACTACATGAAATAGTATCGAAATATTGGTATAAATGAATATATTTACGTAATATCAAACAACATGAAAAACGTGAAAAAAGTCACTATTTAACAATATTTGAGAATTTTAACTTCAAATCATAGAGCGTGGTTTCGTATTATTTAGATCCAAGAAAAGACATGACAATGTTGTTTCCAATACAAACGATAAAAATCAATGTGTTTTAATTAGAATTAACTAAAATGTTCCTGATTTTCCGTTTATATTACCGATGGAAGATGTACAAGAAAACCGCTCTATTCCGGCTGAAACGTCGATATATGCAATAAAAACCGAACTTCTCCTCTTTTCAATATCTTACTCAGTATTTTAACGAGAAACAAATAGATGATTGAAAATGAAGTATTTAAGGTTATTATCTAATCAATTATGTGTTTGCATCATTTTTATCGTATATATAATGAATTAATACCTATAGACTGAAAATTCACAAAAACGTGGAAAACGGCAAAAAATTGCCTAATTCGATGATATTTTGTTTAAATCACATAAAGGAAAAGTAGATGATGAACGTCAAAATATTGCTAAATTCCATGATTTTTCGTACGAAACAAAATGCAAGAAAACTTGCTTAAAATGCAATATTATGCGAAATTCTGAGATTTGAAGGCCAAATCACATATCGTGATACTACATGAAATAGTATGGAAATATTGGTAAAAATGAATATATTTACGTAATATCAAACAACATGAAAAACGTGAAAAAAGTCACTATTTAACCATATTTGAGAATTATAACTTCAAATCATAGAGCGTGGTTTCGTATATTTAGATCCAAGAAAAGAAATGACAATGTTGTTTCCAATACAAACGAAAAAAATCACTGTGTTATCATTTGAATTAACAAAAATGTTCCTGATTTTCCGTTTTATTACCGATGGAAGTATATACGAAAACCGCTCTCTTTCGGCTGAAACGTCGATATATGCCATAAAAAAAGAACTTCTCCCTCTTTTCAATATCTTACTCAGTATTTTACCGAGAAACAAATAGTTGATTGAAAATGAAGTATTTAAGGTTAATTTGTAATCAATTATGTGTTTGCATAATTTTTATCATATATTTAATGAATTAATAACAATAAACTGAAAATTCACAAAAACATGGAAAAACGGCAAAATATTGCCTAATTCGATGATATATTATTTAAATCACATAAAGGAAAGGGGGATGATAAACGTCAAAATATTGCAAAATTCGATGATTTTTCGTACGAAACAAAATGCAGGAAAACTAGCTTAAAATGCAATATTATGCGAAATTTTGAGATTTGAAGGCCAAATCACATATCGTGATACTACATGAAATAGTATGGAAATATTGGTAAAAATGAATATATTTACGTAATATCAAACAACACGAAAAACGTGAAAAAAGTCACTATTTAACCATATTTGAGATTTTTAACTTCAAAACATAGAGCGTGGTTTCGTATTATTTAGATCCAAGAAAAGACATGACAATGTTGTTTCCAATACAAACGATATAAATCAATGTATTTTCATTTGAATTAACTAAAATGTTCCTGATTTTAAGTTTATATTACCGATGGAAGATCTACACGAAAACCGCTCTATCCCGGCTGAAGCGTCGATTTATGCAATAAAAACAGAACTTCTCCCCTTTTAAATATGTTAATCAGTATTTTACCGAGAAACAAATAGATGATTGAAAATGAAGTATTTAAGGTTATTATCTAATCAATTATGTGTTTGCATCATTTTTATCGTATATATAATGAATTAATACCTATAGACTGAAAATTCACAAAAACGTGGAAAAACGGTAAAAAATTGCCTAATTCGATGATATTTTGTTTAAATCACATAAAGGAAAAGGAGATGATAAACGTCAAAATATTGCTAAATTCGATGATTTTTCGTACGAAACAAAATGCAAGAAAACTTGCTTAAAATGCAATATTATGCGAAATTCTGAGATTTGAAGGCCAAATCACATATCGTGATACTACATGAAATAGTATCGAAATATTGGTAAAAATGAATATATTTACGTAATATCAAACTACATGAACACCGTGAAAAAAGTCACTATTTTACCATATTTGTGAATTTTAACTTCAAATCATAGATCCAGGTTTCGTACTATTTAGATCCAAGAAAAGACATGACAATGTTGTTTCCAATACAAACGATAAAAATCAATGTGTTTTCATTAGAATTAACTAAAATGTTCCTGATTTTCCGTTTATATTACCAATGGAAGATGTACACGAAAACCGCTCTATTCCGGCTGAAACGTCGATATTTGCAATAAAAACAGAACTTCTCCCTTTTTCAATATCTTACTTAGTATTTTAACGAGAAACAAAAAGTTGATTGAAAATTAACTATTTAAGGTTATTATCTAATCAATTATGTGTTTGCATCATTTTTATCGTATATATAATGAAATAATACACATAAACTGAAAATTCACAAAAACGTGGAAAAACGGCAAAATATTGCCTAATTCGATGATATTTTGTTTAAATCACATAAAGAAAAGGGGATGATAAATGTCAAAATATTGCTAAATTCGATGATTTTTCGTACGAAACAAAATGCAAGAAAACTTGCTTAAAATGCAATATTATGCGAAATTCTGAGATATGAAGGCCAAATCACATATCGTGATACTACATGAAATAGTATCGAAATATTGGTAAAAATGAATATATTTACGTAATATCAAACTACATGAAAAACGGGAAAAAAGTCACTATTTAACCATATTTTAGAATTTTAACTTCAAATCATAGAGCGTGGTTTCGTATTATTTAGTTCCAAGAAAAGACATGACAATGTTGTTTCCAATACAAACGATAAAAATCAATGTATTTTCATTAGAATTAACTAAAATGTTCCTGATTTTCCGTTAATATTACCGATGGAAGATGTACACGAAAACCGCTCTATTCCGGCTGAAACGTCGATATATGCAATAAAAACAGAACTTCTCCCCTTTTCAATATCATACTCAGTATTTTAACGAGAAACAAATAATTGATTGAAAATGAAGTATTCAAGGTTATTATCTAATCAATTATGTGTTTGCATCATTTTTATCGTATATATAATGAATTAATACCAATAAACTGAAAATTCACAAAAACGTGGAAAAACGGCAAAATATTGCCTAATTCGATGATATTTTGTTTAAATCACATAAAGGAAAAGGAGATGATAAACGTCAAAATATTGCTAAATTTGATGATTTTTCGTACGAAACAAAATGCAAGAAAACTTGCTTAAAATGCAATATTATGCGAAATTCTGAGATTTCAAGGCCAAATCACATATCGTGATCCTACATGAAATAGTATCGAAATATTGGTAAAAATGAATATATTTACGTAATATCAAACTACATGAAAAACGTGAAAAAAGTCACTATTTAACCATATTTGAGAATTTTAACTTCAAATCATAGAGCGTGGTTTCGTGTTATTTAGTTCCAAGAAAAGACATGACAATGTTGTTTCCAATACAAACGATAAAAATCAATGTGTTTTCATTAGAATTAACTAAAATGTTCCTGATTTTCCGTTAACATTACCGATGGAAGATGTACACGAAAACCGCTCTATTCCGGCTGAAACGTCGATATATGCAATAAAAACAGAACTTCTCCCCTTTTCAATATCATACTCAGTATTTTAACGAGAAACAAATTATTGATTGAAAATGAAGTATTCAAGGTTATTATCTAATCAATTATGTGTTTGCATCATTTTTATCGTATATATAATGAATTAATACCAATAAACTGAAAATTCACAAAAACGTGGAAAAACGGCAAAATATTGCCTAATTCGATGATATTTTGTTTAAATCACATAAAGGAAAAGGAGATGATAAACGTCAAAATATTGCTAAATTCGATGATTTTTCGTACGAAACGAAATGCAAAGAAACTTGCTTAAAATGCAATATTATGCGAAATTCTGAGATTTGAAGGCCAAATCACATATCGTGATACTACATGAAATAGTATCGAAATATTGGTATAAATGAATATATTTACGTAATATCAAACAACATGAAAAACGTGAAAAAAGTCACTATTTAACCATATTTGAGAATTTTAACTTCAAATCATAGAGCGTGGTTTCGTATTATTTAGATCCATGAAAAGACATGACAATGTTGTTTCCAATACAAACGATAAAAATCAATGTGTTTTCATTAGAATTAACTAAAATGTTCCTGATTTTCCGTTTATATTACCGATGGAAGATGTACACGAAAACCGCTCTATTCCGGCTGAAACGTCGATATATGCAATAAAAACAGAACTTCTCCCCTTTTCAATTTCTTACTCAGTATTTTAAAGAGAAACAAATAGTTGATTGAAAATGAAGTATTTAAGGTATTATCTAATCAATTATGTGTTTCCATCATTTTTATCGTATATATAATGAATTAATACCTATAAACTGAAAATTCACAAAAACTTTGAAAAACGGCAAAATATTGCCTAATTCGATGATATTTTGTTTAAATCACATAAAGGAAAAGGGGATGATAAACGTCAAAATATTGCTAAATTCGATGATTTTTCGTACGAAACAAAATGCAAGAAAGCTTGCTTAAAATGCAGTATTATGCGAAATTCTAAGATTTGAAGGCCAAATCACATATCGTGATACTAAATGAAATAGTATCGAAATATTGGTAAAAATTAATATATTTACGTAATATCAAACTACATGATTAACGTGAAAAAGTCACTATTTCACCATATATGAGGATTTTAACTTCAAATCATAGAGGGAGGTTTCGTGTTATTTAGATCCATGAAAAGACATATGATAATGTTGTTTCCAATACAAATGATAAAAAACAATGTGTTTTCATTAGAAATAAGAATGTTCTTGATTTTCTGTTTATATTACCGGTCGAAGATGTACAGGTAAAACCGCTCTAATCCGGCTGAAACGTCGATATATGCAATAAAAACCGAACTTCTCCTTTTTTCAATATCTTAATCAGTATTTTAACGAGAAACAAATAGATGATTGAAATGAAGTATTTAAGGTTATTAACTAATCAATTATGTGTTTGCATCATTTTTATCGTATATATAATGAATTAATACCTATAGACTGAAAATTCACAAAAACGTGGAAAAACGGCAAAATATTGCCTAATTCGATGATATTTTGTTTAATCACATAAAGGAAAAGGAGATGATGAACGTCAAAATATTGCTAAATTCGATGATTTTTCGTACAAAACAAAATGCAAGAAAACTCGCTTAAAATGCAATATTATGCGAAATTCTGATATTTCAAGGCCAAATCACATATCGTGATACTACATGAAATAGTATGGAAATATTGGTAAAAATGAATATATTTACGTAATATCAAACAACATGAAAAACGTGAAAAAAGTCACTATTTAACCATATTTGAGATTTTTAACTTCAAATCATAGACCCAGGTTTCGTATTATTTAGATCCAAGAAAAGACATGACAATGTTGTTTCCAATACAAACGATAAATATCAATGTGTTTTCCTTAGAATTAACTAAAATGTTCCTGATTTTCCGTTAATATTACCGATGGAAGATGTACACGAAAACCGCTCTATTCCGGCTGAAACGTCGATATATGCAATAAAAACAGAACTTCTCCCCTTTTCAATATCATACTCAGTATTTTAACGAGAAACAAATGATTGATTGAAAATGAAGTATTCAAGGTTATTATCTAATCAATTATGTGTTTGCATCATTTTTATCGTATATATAATGAATTAATACCAATAAACTGAAAATTCACAAAAAGGTGGAAAAACGGCAAAATATTGCCTAATTCGATGATATTTTGTTTAAATCACATAAAGGAAAAGGAGATGATAAACGTCAAAATATTGCTAAATTCGATGATTTTTCGTACGAAACGAAATGCAAAAAACTTGCTTAAAATGCAATATTATGCGAAATTCTGAGATTTGAAGGCCAAATCACATATCGTGATACTACATGAAATAGTATCGAAATATTGGTATAAATTAATATATTTACGTAATATCAAACAACATGAAAAACGTGAAAAAAGTCACTATTTAACCATATATGAGAATTTTAACTTCAAATCATAGAGCGTGGTTTCGTATTATTTAGATCCAAGAAAAGACATGACAATGTTGTTTCCAATACAAACGATAAAAATCAATGTGTTTTCATAAGAATTAACTAAAATGTTCCTGATTTTCCGTTTATATTACCGATGGAAGATGTACACGAAAACCGCTCTATTCCGGCTGAAACGTCGATATATGCAATAAAAACAGAACTTCTCCCCTTTTCAATATCATACTCAGTATTTTAACGAGAAACAAATGATTGATTGAAAATGAAGTATTCAAGGTTATTATCTAATCAATTATGTGTTTGCATCATTTTTATCGTATATATAATGAATTAATACCAATAAACTGAAAATTCACAAAAAGGTGGAAAAACGGCAAAATATTGCCTAATTCGATGATATTTTGTTTAAATCACATAAAGGAAAAGGAGATGATAAACGTCAAAATATTGCTAAATTCGATGATTTTTCGTACAAAACAAAATGCAAAAAAACTTGCCTAAAATGCAATATTATTCGAAATTCTGAGATTTGAAGGCCAAATCACATATCGTGATACTACATGAAATAGTATCGAAATATTGGTATAAATGAATATATTTACGTAATATCAAACAACATGAAAAACGTGAAAAAAGTCACTATTTAACCATATTTGAGAATTATAACTTCAAATCATAGAGCGTGGTTTCGTAATATTTAGATCCAAGAAAAGACATGACAATGTTGTTTCCAATACAAACGAAAAAAATCACTGTGTTATCATTTGAATTAACTAAAATGTTCCTGATTTTCCGTTTATATTACCGATGGAAGTATATACGAAAACCGCTCTATTTCGGCTGAAACGTCGATATATGCCAAAAAAAAGAACTTCTCCCTCTTTTCAATATCTTACTCAGTATTTTAACGAGAAACAAATAGTTGATTGAAAATTAAGTATTTAAGGTTATTATCTAATCAATTATGTGTTTGCATCATTTTTATCGTATATATAATGAATTAATACCTATAGACTGAAAATTCACAAAAACGTGGAAAACGGCAAAAAATTGCATAATTCGATGATATTTTGTTTAAATCACATAAAGGAAAAGTAGATGATAAACGTCAAAATATTGCTAAATTCGATGATTTTTCGTACGAAACATAATGCAAGAAAACTTGCTTAAAATGCAATATCATGCGAAATTCTGAGATTTGAAGGCCAAATCACATATCGTGATACTACATGAAATAGTATGGAAATATTGGTAAAAATGAATATATTTACGTAATATCAAACAACATGAAAAACGTGAAAAAAGTCACTATTTAACCATATTTGAGAATTATAACTTCAAATCATAGAGCGTGGTTTCGTAATATTTAGATCCAAGAAAAGACATGACAATGTTGTTTCCAATACAAACGAAAAAAATCACTGTGTTATCATTTGAATTAACTAAAATGTTCCTGATTTTCCGTTTATATTACCGATGGAAGTATATACGAAAACCGCTCTCTTTCGGCTGAAACGTCGATATATGCCATAAAAAAAGAACTTCTCCCTCTTTTCAATATCTTACTCAGTATTTTACCGAGAAACAAATAGTTGATTGAAAATGAAGTATTTAAGGTTAATTTGTAATCAATTATGTGTTTGCATAATTTTTATCGTATATTTAATGAATTAATAATAATAAACTGAAAATTCACAAAAACATGCAAAAACGGCAAAATATTGCCTAATTCGATGATATATTATTTAAATCACATAAAGGAAAGGGGGATGATAAACGTCAAAATATTGCTAAATTCGATGATTTTTCGTACAAAACAAAATGCAAAAAAACTTGCTTAAAATGCAATATTATGCGAAATTCTGAGATTTGAAGGCCAAATCACATATCGTGATACTACATGAAATAGTATCGAAATATTGGTATAAATTAATATATTTACGTAATATCAAACAACATGAAAAACGTGAAAAAAGTCACTATTTAACCATATTTGAGAATTTTAACTTCAAATCATAGAGCGTGGTTTCGTATTATTTAGATCCAAGAAAAGACATGACAATGTTGTTTCCAATACAAACGATAAAAATCAATGTGTTTTCATAAGAATTAACTAAAATGTTCCTGATTTTCCGTTTATATTACCGATGGAAGATGTACACGAAAACCGCTCTATTCCGGCTGAAACGTCGATATATGCAATAAAAACAGAACTTCTCCCCTTTTCAATATCATACTCAGTATTTTAACGAGAAACAAATGATTGATTGAAAATGAAGTATTCAAGGTTATTATCTAATCAATTATGTGTTTGCATCATTTTTATCGTATATATAATGAATTAATACCAATAAACTGAAAATTCACAAAAAGGTGGAAAAACGGCAAAATATTGCCTAATTCGATGATATTTTGTTTAAATCACATAAAGGAAAAGGAGATGATAAACGTCAAAATATTGCTAAATTCGATGATTTTTCGTACAAAACAAAATGCAAAAAAACTTGCCTTAAAATGCAATATTATTCGAAATTCTGAGATTTGAAGGCCAAATCACATATCGTGATACTACATGAAATAGTATCGAAATATTGGTATAAATGAATATATTTACGTAATATCAAACAACATGAAAAACGTGAAAAAAGTCACTATTTAACCATATTTGAGAATTATAACTTCAAATCATAGAGCGTGGTTTCGTAATATTTAGATCCAAGAAAAGACATGACAATGTTGTTTCCAATAAAAACGAAAAAAATCACTGTGTTATCATTTGAATTAACTAAAATGTTCCTGATTTTCCGTTTATATTACCGATGGAAGTATATACGAAAACCGCTCTATTTCGGCTGAAACGTCGATATATGCCAAAAAAAAGAACTTCTCCCTCTTTTCAATATCTTACTCAGTATTTTAACGAGAAACAAATAGTTGATTGAAAATTAAGTATTTAAGGTTATTATCTAATCAATTATGTGTTTGCATCATTTTTATCGTATATATAATGAATTAATACCTATAGACTGAAAATTCACAAAAACGTGGAAAACGGCAAAAAATTGCATAATTCGATGATATTTTGTTTAAATCACATAAAGGAAAAGTAGATGATAAACGTCAAAATATTGCTAAATTCGATGATTTTTCGTACGAAACATAATGCAAGAAAACTTGCTTAAAATGCAATATCATGCGAAATTCTGAGATTTGAAGGCCAAATCACATATCGTGATACTACATGAAATAGTATGGAAATATTGGTAAAAATGAATATATTTACGTAATATCAAACAACATGAAAAACGTGAAAAAAGTCACTATTTAACCATATTTGAGAATTATAACTTCAAATCATAGAGCGTGGTTTCGTAATATTTAGATCCAAGAAAAGACATGACAATGTTGTTTCCAATAAAAACGAAAAAAATCACTGTGTTATCATTTGAATTAACTAAAATGTTCCTGATTTTCCGTTTATAATACCGATGGAAGTATATACGAAAACCGCTCTATTTCGGCTGAAACGTCGATATATGCCAAAAAAAAGAACTTCTCCCTCTTTTCAATATCTTACTCAGTATTTTAACGAGAAACAAATAGTTGATTGAAAATTAAGTATTTAAGGTTATTATCTAATCAATTATGTGTTTGCATCATTTTTATCGTATATATAATGAATTAATACCTATAGACTGAAAATTCACAAAAACGTGGAAAAACGGCAAAATATTGCCTAATTCGATGATATTTTGTTTAAATCACATAAAGGAAAAGGTAGATGATAAACGTCAAAATATTGCTAAATTCGATGATTTTTCGTACGAAACATAATGCAAGAAAACTTGCTTAAAATGCAATATTATGCGAAATTCTGAGATTTGAAGGCCAAATCACATATCGTGATACTACATGAAATAGTATCGGAAATATTGGTATAAATGAATATATTTACGTAATATCAAACAACATGAAAAACGTGAAAAAAGTCACTATTTAACCATATTTGAGAATTATAACTTCAAATCATAGAGCGTGGTTTCGTAATATTTAGATCCAAGAAAAGACATGACAATGTTGTTTCCAATACAAACGATAAAAATCACTGTGTTATCATTAGAATTAACTAAAATGTTCCTGATTTTCCGTTTATATTACCGATGGAAGTATGTACACGAAAACCGCTCTATTCGGCTGAAACGTCGATATATGCAATAAAAACAGAACTTCTCCCTCTTTTCAATATCATTACTCAGTATTTTAACGAGAAACAAATAGATTGATTGAAAATGAAGTATTCAAGGTTATTATCTAATCAATTATGTGTTTGCATCATTTTTATCGTATATATAATGAATTAATACCTAATAAACTGAAAATTCACAAAACAGGTGGAAAAACGGCAAAATATTGCCTAATTCGATGATATATTTGTTTAAATCACATAAAGGAAAAGGGAGATGATAAACGTCAAAATATTGCTAAATTCGATGATTTTTCGTACGAAACGAAATGCAGAAAACTTAGCTTAAAATGCAATATTATGCGAAATTCTGAGATTTGAAGGCCAAATCACATATCGTGATACTACATGAAATAGTATCGAAATATTGGTATAAATTAATATATTTACGTAATATCAAACAACATGAAAAACGTGAAAAAAGTCACTATTTAACCATATTTGAGATTTTTAACTTCAAAACATAGAGCGTGGGTTCGTATTATTTAGATCCAAGAAAAGACATGACAATGTTGTTTCCAATACAAACGATATAAATCAATGTGTTTTCATTTGAATTAACTAAAATGTTCCTGATTTTAAGTTTATATTACCGATGGAAGATCTACACGAAAACCGCTCTATTCCGGCTGAAACGTCGATTTATGCAATAAAAACAGAACTTCTCCCTTTTTCAATATCTTACTCAGTATTTTAACTAGAAACAAATAGTTGATTGAAAATGAACTATTTAAGGTTATTATCTAATCAATTATGTGTTTGCATCATTTTTATCGTATATATAATGAATTAATATCCATAAACTGAAATTTCACAAAAACGTTGAAAAACGGCAAAATATTGCCTAATTCGATGATATTTTGTTTAAATCACATAAAGAAAATTGGATGATAAACGTCAAAATATTGCTAAATTTGATGATTTTTCGTACGAAACAAAATGCAAGAAAACTTGCTTAAAATGCAATATTATGCGAAATTCTGAGATTTGAAGGCCAAATCACATATCGTGATCCTACATGAAATAGTATCGAAATATTGGTAAAAATGAATATATTTACGTAATATCAAACTACATGAAAAACGTGAAAAAAGTCACTATTTAACCATATTTGAGAATTATAACTTCAAATCATAGAGCGTGGTTTCGTAATATTTAGATCCAAGAAAAGACATGACAATGTTGTTTCCAATACAAACGATAAAAATCAATGTGTTTTCATTAGAATTAACTAAAATGTTCCTGATTTTCCGTTTATATTACCGATGGAAGTATATACGAAAACCGCTCTATTCGGCTGAAACGTCGATATATGCCAATAAAAACAGAACTTCTCCCTCTTTTCAATATCTTACTCAGTATTTTAACGAGAAACAAATAGTTGATTGAAAATGAAGTATTTAAGGTTATTATCTAATCAATTATGTGTTTGCATCATTTTTATCGTATATATAATGAATTAATACCTATAGACTGAAAATTCACAAAAACGTGGAAAACGGCAAAATATTGCCTAATTCGATGATATTTTGTTTAAATCACATAAAGGAAAAGGTAGATGATAAACGTCAAAATATTGCTAAATTCGATGATTTTTCGTACGAAACAAAATGCAAGAAAGCTTGCTTAAAATGCAATATTATGCGAAATTCTAAGATTTGAAGGCCAAATCACATATCGTGATACTAAATGAAATAGTATCGAAATATTGGTAAAAATTAATATATTTACGTAATATCAAACTACATGATTAACGTGAAAAAGTCACTATTTCACCATATATGAGGATTTTAACTTCAAATCATAGAGGGAGGTTTCGTGTTATTTAGATCCATGAAAAGACATATGATAATGTTGTTTCCAATACAAATGATAAAAAACAATGTGTTTTCATTAGAAATAAGAATGTTCTTGATTTTCTGTTTATATTACCGGTCGAAGATGTACAGGTAAAACCGCTCTAATCCGGCTGAAACGTCGATATATGCAATAAAAACCGAACTTCTCCTTTTTTCAATATCTTAATCAGTATTTTAACGAGAAACAAATAGATGATTGAAATGAAGTATTTAAGGTTATTAACTAATCAATTATGTGTTTGCATCATTTTTATCGTATATATAATGAATTAATACCTATAGACTGAAAATTCACAAAAACGTGGAAAAACGGCAAAATATTGCCTAATTCGATGATATTTTGTTTAATCACATAAAGGAAAAGGAGATGATGAACGTCAAAATATTGCTAAATTCGATGATTTTTCGTACAAAACAAAATGCAAGAAAACTTGCTTAAAATGCAATATTATGCGAAATTCTGAGATTTCAAGGCCAAATCACATATCGTGATACTACATGAAATAGTATGGAAATATTGGTAAAAATGAATATATTTACGTAATATCAAACAACATGAAAAACGTGAAAAAAGTCACTATTTAACCATATTTGAGAATTTTAACTTCAAATCATAGAGCCGTGGTTTCGTATTATTTAGATCCAAGAAAAGACATGACAATGTTGTTTCCAATACAAACGATAAAAATCAATGTGTTTTCATTAGAATTAACTAAAATGTTCCTGATTTTCCGTTTATATTACCGATGGAAGATGTACACGAAAACCGCTCTATTCCGGCTGAAACGTCGATATATGCAATAAAAACAGAACTTCTCCCCTTTTCAATATCATACTCAGTATTTTAACGAGAAACAAATGATTGATTGAAAATGAAGTATTCAAGGTTATTATCTAATCAATTATGTGTTTGCATCATTTTTATCGTATATATAATGAATTAATACCAATAAACTGAAAATTCACAAAAACGTGGAAAAACGGCAAAATATTGCATAATTCGATGATATTTTGTTTAAATCACATAAAGGAAAAGTAGATGATAAACGTCAAAATATTGCTAAATTCGATGATTTTTCGTACGAAACATAATGCAAGAAAACTTGCTAAAAATGCAATATCATGCGAAATTCTGAGATTTGAAGGCCAAATCACATATCGTGATACTACATGAAATAGTATCGAAATATTGGTAAAAATTAATATATTTACGTAATATCAAACAACATGAAAAACGTGAAAAAAGTCACTATTTAACCATATTTGAGAATTATAACTTCAAATCATAGAGCGTGGTTTCGTAATTATTTAGATCCAAGAAAAGACATGACAATGTTGTTTCCAATACAAACGATAAAAATCACTGTGTTATCATTAGAATTAACTAAAATGTTCCTGATTTTCCGTTTATATTACCGATGGAAGTATATACGAAAACCGCTCTATTCGGCTGAAACGTCGATATATGCAATAAAAACAGAACTTCTCCCTCTTTTCAATATCTTACTCAGTATTTTAACGAGAAACAAATAGTTGATTGAAAATGAAGTATTTAAGGTTATTATCTAATCAATTATGTGTTTGCATCATTTTTATCGTATATATAATGAATTAATACCTATAGACTGAAAATTCACAAAAACGTGGAAAAACGGCAAAATATTGCCTAATTCGATGATATTTTGTTTAAATCACATAAAGGAAAGGAGATGATAAACGTCAAAATATTGCTAAATTCGATGATTTTTCGTACAAAACAAAATGCAAGAAAACTTGCTTAAAATGCAATATTATGCGAAATTCTGAGATTTCAAGGCCAAATCACATATCGTGATACTACATGAAATAGTATGGAAATATTGGTAAAAATGAATATATTTACGTAATATCAAACAACATGAAAAACGTGAAAAAAGTCACTATTTAACCATATTTGAGATTTTAACTTCAAATCATAGAGCCAGGTTTCGTATTATTTAGATCCAAGAAAAGACATGACAATATTGTTTCCAATACAAACGATAAATATCAATGTGTTTTCCTTAGAATTAACTAAAATGTTCCTGATTTTCCGTTAATATTACCGATGGAAGATGTACACGAAAACCGCTCTATTCCGGCTGAAACGTCGATATATGCAATAAAAACAGAACTTCTCCCCTTTTCAATATCATACTCAGTATTTTAACGAGAAACAAATGATTGATTGAAAATGAAGTATTCAAGGTTATTATCTAATCAATTATGTGTTTGCATCATTTTATCGTATATATAATGAATTAATACCAATAAACTGAAAATTCACAAAACGTGGAAAAACGGCAAAATATTGCCTAATTCGATGATATTTTGTTTAAATCACATAAAGGAAAAGGAGATGATAAACGTCAAAATATTGCTAAATTCGATGATTTTTCGTACAAAACAAAATGCAAAAAAACTTGCTTAAAATGCAATATTATTCGAAATTCTGAGATTTGAAGGCCAAATCACATATCGTGATACTACATGAAATAGTATCGAAATATTGGTATAAATGAATATATTTACGTAATATCAAACAACATGAAAAACGTGAAAAAAGTCACTATTTAACCATATTTGAGAATTATAACTTCAAATCATAGAGCGTGGTTTCGTAATATTTAGATCCAAGAAAAGACATGACAATGTTGTTTCCAATAAAAACGAAAAAAATCACTGTGTTATCATTTGAATTAACTAAAATGTTCCTGATTTTCCGTTTATATTACCGATGGAAGTATATACGAAAACCGCTCTATTTCGGCTGAAACGTCGATATATGCCATAAAAAAAGAACTTCTACCTCTTTTCAATATCTTACTCAGTATTTTAACGAGAAACAAATAGTTGATTGAAAATGAAGTATTTAAGGTATTATCTAATCAATCATGTGTTTGCATCATTTTTATCGTATATATAATGAATTAATACCCATAAACTGAAAATTCACAAAACGCGGAAAAACGGCAAAATATTGCCTAATTCGATGATATATTGTTTAAATCACATAAAGAAAAGGGGATGATAAACGTCAAAATATTGCTAAATTTTATGATTTTTCGTACCAAACAAAACGCAAGAAAACTTGCATAAAATGCAATATTATGCGAAATTCTGAGATTTAAAGGCCAAATCACATATCGTGATCCTACATGAAATAGTATCGAAATATTGGTAAAAATGAATATATTTACGTAATATCAAACTACATGAAAAACGTGAAAAAAGTCACTAATTTACCATATTTGAGGATTTTAACTTCAAATCATAGAGCGAGGTTTCGTATTATTTAGATCCAAGAAAAGACATATGACAATGTTGTTTCCAAGACAAACGATAAAAATCAATGTGTTTTTATTAGAATTAACTAAAATGTTCCTGATTTTCCGGTAATATTACCGATGGAAGATGTACACGAAAACCGCTCTATTCCGGCTGAAACGTCGATATATGCAATAAAAACAGAACTTCTCCCCTTTTCAATATTATACTCAGTATTTTAACGAGAAACAAATAATTGATTGAAAATGAAGCATTCAAGGTTATTATCTAATCAATTATGTGTTTGCATCATTTTTATTGTATATATTTTGAATTAATACCAATAAACTGAAAATTCACAAAAACGTGGAAAAACGGCAAAATATTGCCTAATTCGATGATATTTTGTTTAAATCACATAAAGGAAAAGGAGATGATAAACGTCAAAATATTGCTAAATTCGATGATTTTTCGTACGAAACAAAATGCAAAAAAACCTGCTTAAAATGCAATATTATGCGAAATTCTGAGATTTGAAGGCCAAATCACATATCGTGATACTACATGAAATAGTATCGAAATATTGGTATAAATGAATATATTTACGTAATATCAAACAACATGAAAAACGTGAAAAAAGTCACTATTTAACCATATTTGACAATTTTAACTTCAAATCATAGAGCGTGGTTTCGTATTATTTAGATCCAAGAAAAGACATGACAATGTTGTTTCCAATACAAACGATAAAAATCAATGTGTTTTCATTAGAATTAACTAAAATGTTCTTGATTTTCCGTTTATATTACCGATGGAAGTATATACGAAAACCGCTCTATTTCGGCTGAAACGTCGATATATGCCATAAAAAAAGAACTTCTCCCTCATTTCAATATCTTACTCAGTATTTTAACGAGAAACAAATAGTTGATTGAAAATGAAGTATTTAAGGTATTATCTAATCAATCATGTGTTTGCATCATTTTTATCGTATATATAATGAATTAATACCCATAAACTGAAAATTCACAAAACGTGGAAAAACGGCAAAATATTGCCTAATTCGATGATATATTGTTTATATCACATAAAGAAAAGGGGATGATAAACGTCAAAATATTGCTAAATTCGATGATTTTTCGTACGAAACAAAATGCAAGAAAACTTGCTTAAAATGCAATATTATGCGAAATTCTGAGATTTGAAGGCCAAATCACATATCTTCATACTACATGAAATAGTATCCAAATATTGGTAAAAATTAATATATTTACGTAATATCAAACTACATGATTAACGTGAAAAAGTCACTATTTTACCATATATGAGGATTTTAACTTCAAATCATAGAGCGAGGTTTCGTATTATTTAGATCCAAGAAAAGACATATGACAATGTTGTTTCCAATACAAATGATAAAAACCAATGTGTTTTCATTAGAATTAACTAAAATGTTCCTGATTTTCCGTTTATATTACCGATGGTAGATGTACACGTAAAACCGCTCTAATCCGTCTGAAACGTCGATATATGCAATAAAAACCGTACTTCTCCCCTTTTCAATATCTTACTCAGTATTTTAACGAGAAACAAATAGATGATTGAAAATGAAGTATTTAAGGTTATTATCTAATCAATTATGTGTTTGCATCATTTGGTTTGAATATATAATGAATTAATAAACATAAACTGAAAATTCACAAAACGTGGAAAAACGTCAAAATATTGCCTAATTCGATGATTTTTCGTACCAAACAAAACGAAAGAAAACTTGCTTAAAATGCAATATTATGCGAAATTCTGAGATTTGAAGGCCAAATCACATATCGTGATACTACATGAAATAGTATCGAAATATTGGTAAAAATGAATATATTTACGTAATATCAAAGTACATGAAAAACGTGAAAAAAGTCACTAATTTACCATATTTGAGGATTTTAACTTCAAATCATAGAGCGAGGTTTCGTATTATTTAGATCCAAGAAAAGACATATGACAATGTTGTTTCCAAAACAAACGATAAAAATCAATGTGTTTTTATTAGAATTAACTAAAATGTTCCTGATTTTCCGGTAATATTACCGATGGAAGATGTACACGAAAACCGCTCTATTCCGGCTGAAACGTCGATATATGCAATAAAAACAGAACTTCTCCCCTTTTCAAAATCTTACTCAGTATTTTAACGAGAAACAAATAGTTGATTGAAAATGTAGTATTTAAAGTATTATCTAACCAATTATGTGTTTGCATCATTTTTATCGTATATATAATGAATTAATACCTATAGACTGAAAATTCACAAAAACGTGGAAAACAGCAAAAAATTGCCTAATTCGATGATATTTTGTTTAAATCACATAAAGGAAAAGTAGATGATAAACGTCAAAATATTGCTAAATTCGATGATTTTTCGTACGAAACAAAATGCAAGAAAACTTGCTTAAAATGCAATATTATGCGAAATTCTGAGATTTGAAGGCCAAATCACATATCGTGATACTACATGAAATAGTATGGAAATATTGGTAAAAATGAATATATTTACGTAATATCAAACAACATGAAAAACGTGAAAAAAGTCACTATTTAACCATATTTGAGAATTGTAACTTCAAATCATAGAGCGTGGTTTCGTAATATTTAGATCCAAGAAAAGACATGACAATGTTGTTTCCAATACAAACGATAAAAATCACTGTGTTATCATTTGAATTAACTAAAATGTTCCTGATTTTCCGTTTATATTACCGATGGAAGTATATACGAAAACCGCTCTATTTCGGCTGAAACGTCGATATATGCCATAAAAAAAGAACTTCTCCCTCTTTTCAATATCTTACTCAGTATTTTAACGAGAAACAAATAGTTGATTGAAAATGAAGTATTTAAGGTATTATCTAATCAATCATGTGTTTGCATCATTTTTATCGTATATATATAATGAATTAATACCCATAAACTGAAAATTCACAAAACGTGGAAAAACGGCAAAATATTGCCTAATTCGATGATATATTGTTTATATCACATAAAGAAAAGGGGATGATAAACGTCAAAATATTGCTAAATTCGATGATTTTTCGTACGAAACAAAATGCAAGAAAACTTGCTTAAAATGCAATATTATGCGAAATTCTGAGATTTGTAGGCCAAATCACATATCTTGATACTACATGAAATAGTATCCAAAAATTGGTAAAAATTAATATATTTACGTAATATCAAACTACATGATTAACGTGAAAAAGTCACTATTTTACCATATATGAGGATTTTAACTTCAAATCATAGAGCGAGGTTTCGTATTATTTAGATCCAAGAAAAGACATATGACAATGTTGTTTCCAATACAAATGATAAAAACCAATGTGTTTTCATTAGAATTAACTAAAATGTTCCTGATTTTCCGTTTATATTACCGATGGTAGATGTACACGTAAAACCGCTCTAATCCGTCTGAAACGTCGATATATGCAATAAAAACCGTACTTCTCCCCTTTTCAATATCTTACTCAGTATTTTAACGAGAAACAAATAGATGATTGAAAATGAAGTATTTAAGGTTATTATCTAATCAATTATGTGTTTGCATCATTTGGTTTGAATATATAATGAATTAATAAACATAAACTGAAAATTCACAAAACGTGGAAAAACGTCAAAATATTGCCTAATTCGATGATATATTGTTTAAATCACACAAAGAAAAGGGGATGATAAACGTCAAAATATTGCTAAATTCGATGATTTTTCGTACCAAACAAAACGAAAGAAAACTTGCTTAAAATGCAATATTATGCGAAATTCTGAGATTTGAAGGCCAAATCACATATCGTGATACTACATGAAATAGTATCGAAATATTGGTAAAAATGAATATATTTACGTAATATCAAAGTACATGAAAAACGTGAAAAAAGTCACTAATTTACCATATTTGAGGATTTTAACTTCAAATCATAGAGCGAGGTTTCGTATTATTTAGATCCAAGAAAAGACATATGACAATGTTGTTTCCAAAACAAACGATAAAAATCAATGTGTTTTTATTAGAATTAACTAAAATGTTCCTGATTTTCCGGTAATATTACCGATGGAAGATGTACACGAAAACCGCTCTATTCCGGCTGAAACGTCGATATATGCAATAAAAACAGAACTTCTCCCCTTTTCAATATTATACTCAGTATTTTAACGAGAAACAAATAATTGATTGAAAATGAAGTATTCAAGGTTATTATCTAATCAATTATGTGTTTGCATCATTTTTATTGTATATATATTGAATTAATACCAATAAACTGAAAATTCACAAAAACGTGGAAAAACTGCAAAATATTGCCTAATTCGATGATATTTTGTTTAAATCACATAAAGGAAAAGGAGATGATAAACGTCAAAATATTGCTAAATTCGATGATTTTTCGTACGAAACAAAATCCAAAAAACCTGCTTAAAATGCAATATTATGCGAAATTCTGAGATTTGAAGGCCAAATCACATATCGTGATACTACATGAAATAGTATCGAAATATTGGTATAAATGAATATATTTACGTAATATCAAACAACATGAAAAACGTGAAAAAAGTCACTATTTAACCATATTTGACAATTTTAACTTCAAATCATAGAGCGTGGTTTCGTATTATTTAGATCCAAGAAAAGACATGGCAATGTTGTTTCCAATACAAACGATAAAAATCAATGTGTTTTCATTAGAATTAACTAAAATGTTCTTGATTTTCTGTTTATATTACAGGTCGAAGATGTACACGTAAAACCGCTCTAATCCGGCTGAAACGTCGATATATGCAATAAAAACCGAACTTCTCCCCTTTTCAATATCTTACTCAGTATTTTAACGAGAAAAAAATAGATGATTGAAAATGAAGTATTTAAGGTTATTATCTAATCAATTATGTGTTTGCATCATTTTTATCGTATATATAATGAATTAATACCTATAGACTGAAAATTCACAAAAACGTGGAAAAGCGGCAAAAAATTGCCTAATTCGATGATATTTTGTTTAAATCACAAAAAGGAAAAGGAGATGATAAACGTCAAAATATTGCTAAATTCGATGATTTTTCGTACGAAACAAAATGGAAGAAAACTTGCTTAAAATGCAATATTATGCGAAATTCTGAGATTTGAAGGCCAAATCACATATCGTGATACTACATGAAATAGTATCGAAATATTGGTAAAAATGAATATATTTACGTAATATCAAACTACATGAACACCGTGAAAAAAGTCACTATTTAACCATATTTGAGAATTTTAACTTCAAATCATAGATCCAGGTTTCGTACTATTTAGATCCAAGAAAAGACATGACAATGTTGTTACCAATACAAACGATAAAAATCAATGTGTTTTCAGTAGAATTAACTAAAATGTTCCTGATTTTCCGTTTATATTACCAATAGAAGATGTACACGAAAACCGCTCTATTCCAGCTGAAACGTCGATATATGCAATAAAAACAGAACTTCTCCCTTTTTCAATATCTTACTTAGTATTTTAACGAGAAACAAATAGTTGATTGAAAATGAACTATTTAAGGTTATTATCTAATCAATTATGTGTTTGCATCATTTTTATCGTATATATAATGAATTAATACACATAAACTGAAAATTCACAAAAACGTGGAAAAACGGCAAAATATTGCCTAATTCGATGATATTTTATTTAAATCACATAAAGAAAAGGGGATGATAAATGTCAAAATATTGCTAAATTCGATGATTTTTCGTACGAAACAAAATGCAAGAAAACTTGCTTAAAATGCAATAATATGCGAAATTCTGAGATATGAAGGCCAAATCACATATCGTGATACTACATGAAATAGTATCGGAATATTGGTAAAAATGAATATATTTACGTAATATCAAACTACACGATTAACGTGAAAAAGTCACTATTTTACCATATTTGAGGATTTTAACTTCAAATCATAGAGCGAGGTTTCGCTCTATGCGAGAGGCTCAAGAGAGTGATGCAGAGGCTTAGAAGAATGATGCAGAGGCTCAAAAGAGGGATGCAGAGGCTGAAGAGAGTGATGCAGAGGCTTAAGTGAGTGATGCAGAGGCTTAAGAGAGACATGCAGAGGCTCACGAGAGTGATGCAGAGGCTGAAGAGAGAGATGCAGAGGCTTAAGAGAGTGATGCAGAGGCTCGAGAGAGTGATGCAGAGGCTGAAGAGAATGATGTAGATGCTTAAGAGAGGGATGCAGATTCTCAAGAGAATGATGCAGAGGCTGAAGAGAGTGATGCAGAGGATGAAGAGAGGGATGCAGAGGCTTAAGAGAGAGATGCAGAGACTCAAGAGAGGGATGTAGAGGCTCAAGAGAGTAATGCAGAGGCTCAAGAGAGTGATGCAGAGGCTCAAGAGAGGGATGCAGAGGATGAAGAGAGTGTTGCAGAGGCTCAAGAGAGGGATGCAGAGGCTCAAGAGAGTGATGAAGAGGCTTATGAGAGTGATGCAGGGACTCAAGAGAGTTATGCAGAGGCTCAGGAGAGTGATGCAGAGGCTTATGAGAGTGATGAAAAGGCTCAAGAGAGGGATGCAGAGGCTTAAAGGAGTGGTGCAAAGGCTCAGGAGAGGGATGCAGAGGCTCATGAGAGGGATGCAGGAGTTCACGAGAGGGATGCAGAGGCTCAAGAAAGGGATGCAGAGGCTTAAGAAATTGATGCAGAGGCTCAAAATAGGGATGCAGAGGCTTAAGAGAGTGATGCAGAGGCTGTAGAGAGTGTTGCAGAGGCTCAAGAGAGGGATGCAGAGGCTCAAGAGAGTGATGCAGATGCTCAAGAGAGGTATGCAGAGGATGAAGAGAGTGATGCAGAGGCTCGAGAGAGTGATGCAGAGGCTCGTGAGAGGGATTCAGAGCCTCAAGAGAGGGATGCAGAGCCTAAGGAGAGTGATGCAGAGGCTCCTGAGAGTGATGCAGAGGCTCGAGAGAGTGATGCAGAGGCTCAAGACAAGGATTCAGAGGTTCAAGTGAGGGATGCTATCATCCCCTTTTCCTTTATGTGATTTAAACAAAATATCATCGAATTAGGCAATATTTTGCCGTTTTTTCACGTTTTTGTGAATTTTCAGTTTATTGGTATTAATTCATTATATATACGATAAAAATGATGCAAACACATAATTGATTAGATAATAACCTTGAATACTTCATTTTCAATCAATTATTTGTTTCTCGTTAAAATACTGAGTATGATATTGAAAAGGGAAGAAGTTCTGTTTTTATTGCATATATCGACGTTTCAGCCGGAATAGAGCGGTTTTCGTGTACATCTTCCATCGGTAATATTAACGGAAAATCAGGAACATTTTAATTAATTCTAATTAAAACACATTGATTTTTATCGTTTGTATTGGAAACAACATTGTCATATGTCTTTTCTTGGATCTAAATAATTCGAAACCTCACTCTATGATTTGAATTTAAAATCCTCAAATATGGTTAAATAGTGACTTTTTTCACATTTTTCATGTATTTTGATATTACGTAAATATATTCATTTTTACCAATATTTCGATACTATTTCATGTCGTATCACGATATGTGATTTGGCCTTCAAATATCAGAATTTCGCATAATATTGCATTTTAAGCAAGTTTTCTTGCATTTTATTTCGTACGAAAAATCATCATATTTAGCAATATTTTGATGTTTATCATCCCGTTTTCCTTTATGTGATTTAAACATTATATCATCGAATTAGGCAATATTTTGATGTTTTTCCAGGTTTTTGTGAATTTTCAGTTTATTGTTATTAATTCATTAAATATACGATAAAAATGATGCAAACACATAATTGATTAGATAATAACCTTAAATACTTCATTTTCAATCAATTATTTGTTTCTCGTTAAAATAATATTACCGATGGATGATGTACACGAAAACCGCTCTATTCCGGCCGAAACGTCGATATATGCAATAAAAACAGAACTTCTCCCCTTTTCAATACCATACTCAGTATTTTAACGAGAAATAAATATTTGATTGAAAATGAAGTATTCAAGGTTATTATCTAATCAATATGACAATGACATATGACATTGTCATTTTGGAATTGTCATATTACAGGAATTAGTGACCAGGATTGTGATAATAGCAGGAATGTGGTTATAATTAGCGTTGTGCGTAGTATTGTGGAAGGAGGAATTTTGATGAGGGAGGGAGGGCGAGAATTGAGGTAGCCTCATTGTGTGTGTGGCTGCCACTCTTGTTTGGCTCACCATACTAGCTTAGTGGTTAGCTATGGGCAACACATATGTACATGGGTATATATAGTAGTGTGTATATAGTGTAAGAACAGCAACAGGAGAATGTTGAGAGGAGCTATTTTGGTGAGGGAGGTGACGTAATCGTAGCGTCGTCTGCTGTGTGATTTTTCATGCAGTGTATGGTGGCCACTGTACTGTTTGGACACAATACCGGCTTTCTTACATAGTTCTGGTAAATAAAACATGTAGATAGGTATATAGAACATGTGTAGTAAGAACTGTAACAATATGGTGGGAGGAGCAATGTTGGCGAGTAAGATGTTGGAGTGAGGGAGACAGGCTGGGTGTGGCTGCTCTCACTCGAGGTGATCTGAATGTGTTCATGGCCCAATGCTCCCGTTGGCCCATACGAGGCAGCTGCTCTTGGCCCATACGAGGCAGCTGCTTTTGGCCCATACGAGGCAGCTGCTATTGGCCCATACGAGGCAGCTGCTGTTGGCCCATACGAGGCAGCTGCTGTTGGCCCATACGAGGCAGCTGCTGTTGGCCCATACGAGGCAGCTGCTGTTGGCCCATACGAGGCAGCTGCTATTGGCCCATACGCGGCAGCTGCTATTGGCCCATACGCGGCAGCTGTTATTGGCCCATACGAGGCAGCTGCTATTGGCCCATACGAGGCAGCTGCTATTGGACCATACGAGGCAGCTGCTATTGGCCCATGCGAGGCAGCTGCTGTTGGCCCATACGAGGCAGCTGCTATTGGCCCATACGAGGCAGCTGCTATTGGCCCATACGAGGTAGCTGCTATTGGCCCATACGAGGCAGCTGCTATTGGCCCATACGAGGTAGCTGCTATTGGCCCATACGAGGCAGCTGCTGTTGGCCCATACGAGGCAGCTGCTATTGGCCCATACGAGGCAGCTGCTGTTGGCCCATACGAGGCAGCTGCTATTGGCCCATACGAGGTAGCTGCTATTGGCCCATACGAGGCAGCTGCTATTGGCCCATACGAGGCAGCTGCTATTGGCCCATACGAGGCAGCTGCTAATTGACCCATACGAGGTAGCTGCTATTGGCCCATACGAGGCAGCTGATATTGGCCCATACGAGGCAGCTGCTATTGGCCCATACGAGGCAGCTGATATTGGCCCATACGAAGCAGCTGCTACGCGGTGTTCTGAATGTGTTGATGGTGAATGTAAATAGTGTGTGACAGTGTATAGTGTGTAAATAGATTGTATATATACACAAATTAGCGTGATACATAGTAAATATGTGCTGCATATGTGTACACAAGTTTCATGCACGTAACACAGTGTCTACGGAGAGTACGGATGTTGTACTGCGATATTATAGTGTACGTGTTCATTATACATTGGATTGGCACATAAAAACAATGAAAATGTATTTGGAAAGGTGCGCAAAAAATGAATGAAAATATATTCGCGGCAACTCGCGCGCCCCGCCCTGAGCGCCTTACCGCCCCAGAGAGCTTACGGCACGGGCGCACGGGGAATGATGACGTCACGCCCCAACTTCCGGACCCCATAGCAGCCAAAGTAAGTACAATTTCGACTTTTTTTTTACATACCCATACTGAGGGAAGGGTTTTTGACACTTTAAAAAGAAAAAATAATTTTTTCCAGAGAATTTATTTCCTGCGCACTGCGGGGGTGTCACATTTGGAGGCACCGCAGTTAAGGGGTTAAGAGAGGGATGAAAATTTTTCATTATTCAACGAGAAACAAATAGATGATTGAAAATGAAGTATTTAAGGTTATTATCTAATCAATTATGTGTTTGTATCATTTTTATCGTATATTTAATGAATTAATAACAATAAACTGGATATTCACAAAAACGTGGAAAAACAGCAAAATATTGCCTAATTCGATGATATTTTGTTTATATCACATAAAGGAAAAGGGGGATGATAAACGTCAAAATATAACTAAATTCGATGATTTATTGTACGAAACAAAATGCAAGAAAACTTGCTTAAAATGCAATATTATGCGAAATTCTGAGATATGAAGGCGAAATCACATATCGTGATACTACATGAAAAAAAAATGAAATATTGGTAAAAATGAATATATTTACGTAATATCAAACTACATGAAAAACGTGAAAAAAGTCATTATTAAACCAAATTTAAGGATTTTAACTTCGAATCATAAAGCGAGGTTTCGTATTATTTAGATCCAAGAAAAGACATATGACACTGTTGATTCCAATACAAATCATAAAAAACAATATGTTTTCATTAGAATGAACTACAATGTTCCTGATTTTCCGTTTATATTACCGATGGAAGATGTACACGTAAAACCGCACAATTCCGGCTTAAACGTCGATATATGCAATAAAAACCGAACTTCTCCCCTTTTCAATATCTTACTCAGTATTTCAACGAGAAACAAATACTTGATTGAAAATGAGGTATTTAAGATTAATTTCTAATCAATTACGTGATTGCATAATTTTTATCGTATATTTAATGTATTAATAACAATAAACTGAAAATTCACATAACCGTTGAAAAACGGCAAAATATTGCCTAATTTGGTGATATATTGTTTAAATCACATAAAGGAAAAGGGAATGATAAACGTCAAAATATTGCAAAATTCGATGATGTTTAGTACGAAACAAAATGCAAGAAAACTTGCTTAAAATACAATATTATGCGAAAATCTGAGATATGAAGGCCAAATCACATATCGTGATACTACATGAAACAGTTTCGAAATATTGGTAAAAAAGAATATATTTACGTAATATCAAACTACATGAAAAACGTGAAAAAAGTCAATATTATTCCAAATTTGAGGATTTTAACTTCGAATCGTAGAGCGAGGTTTCGTATTATTTAGATCCAAGAAAAGACATATAACAATGTTGTTTCCAATACAAATGATAAAATTCAATGTGTTTTCATTGGAATTAACTAAAATGTTCCTGATTTTCCGTTTATATTACCGATAGAAGATGTATACGTAAAACCGCACAATTCCAGCTGAAACGTCGATATATGCAATAAAAACCGAATTACTCCCCTTTTCAATATCTTACTCAGTATTTCAACGATAAACAAATAGATGATTGAAGATGAAGTATTTAAGTTTATTATTTAATCAATTACGTGTTTGCATAATTTTTATCGTATATTTAATGAATTAATAACAAAAACTGGAAATTCACAAAAACGTGGAAAAACATCAAAATATTGCCTAATTCGATGATATTTTGTTTATATCACATAAAGGAAAAGGGGGATGATAAACGTCAAAATATTACTAAATTCGATGGTTTATAGTACGAAACAAAATGCAAGAAAACTTTCTTAAAATGCAATATTATGCGAAATTCTGTGATTTGAAGGCGAAATCACATATCGTGATACTACATGAAAAAGTATCGAAATTATGGTAAAAATGAAAATATTTACGTAATATCAAATAACATTATAAACGTAAAAAAAAGTCACTATTAAACAAAATTTAAGGATTTTAACTTCGAATCATAAAGCGAGGTTTCGTATTATTCAGGTCCAAGAAAAGACATATGACAATGTTGTTTCCAATACAAATGACAAAAATCAATGTGTTTTCATTAGAATTAACTAAAATGTTCCTGATTTTTCGTTTATATTACCGATGGAAGATGTACACGTAAAACCGCTCTGTTCCGGCTGAAACGTCGATATATAGAATAAAACCCGAGCTTCTCCCCTTTTCTATATCTTACTCAGTATTTCAACGAGAAACAAATAGATGATTGAAAATGAAGTATTTAAGGTTATTATCTAATCAATTAAGTGTTTGTATCATTTTTATCGTATATTTAATGAATTAATACCAATAAACTGGAAATTCACAAAAACGTGGAAAAACAGCAAAATATTGCCTAATTCGATGATATTTTGTTTATATCACATAAAGGAAAAGGGGGATGATAAACGTCAAAATATTACTAAATTCGATGATTTATAGTACGAAACAAAAGGAAGAAAACTTTATGCGAAATTCTGAGATTTGAAGGCGAAATCACATATCGTGCTACTACGTGAAAAAAGTATTGAAATTATGGTAAAAATGAAAAAATTTACGTAATATCAAACAACATGAAAAACGTAAAAAAAGTCACTATTAAACCAAATTTAAAGATTTTAACTTCGAATCATAAAGCGAGGTTTCGTATTATTCAGATCCAAGAAAAGACATATGACAATGTTGTTTCCAATACAAATGATAAAAATCAATGTGTTTTCATTAGAATGAACTAAAATGTTCCTGATTTTCCGTTTATATTACCGATGGAAAATGTACACGTAAAACCGCACAATTCCGGCTGAAACGTCGATATATGCAATAAAAACCGAACTTCTCCCCTTTTCAATATCTTACTCAGTATTTCAACGAGAAACAAATAGTTGATTGAAAATGAGGTATTTAAGATTAATTTCTAATCAATTACGTGTTTGCATCATATTTATCGTATATTTATTGTATTAATAAGAATAAACTGAAAATTCACAAAACCGTTGAAAAACGGCAAAATATTGCCTAATTCGATGATATTTTGTTTAAATCACATAAAGGAAAAGGGGATGATAAACGTCAAAATATTGCTAAATTCGATGATGTTTAGAACGAAACAAAAAGGAAGAAAACTTGCTTAAAATGCAATATTATTCGAAAATCTGAGATATGAAGGCAAAATCACATATCGTGATACTACATGAAATAGTTTCGAAATATTGGTAAAAAATGAATATATTTATGTAATAACAAACTACATGAAAAACGTGTAAAAATCAATATTATTCCAAATTTGAGGATTTTAACTTCGAATCATAGAGCGAGGTTTCGTATTATTTAGATCCAAGAAAAGACATATGACAATGTTGTTTCCAATACAAATGCTAAAAATCAATGTGTTTTCATTAGAATTATCTAAAATCTTCCTGATTTTTCGTTTATATTACCGATGGAAGATGTACACGTAAAACCGCCCTATTCCGGCTGAAACGTCGATATATGGAATAAAAACTGAGCTTCTCCCCTTTTCAATATCTTACTCAGTATTTCAACGAGAAACAAATAGATGATTGAAAATGAGGTATTTAAGGTTATTATCTAATCAATTATGTGTTTGTATCATTTTTATCGTATATTTAATGAATTAATACCAATAAACTGGAAATTCACAAAAACGTGGAAAAACAGCAAAATATTGCCTAATTCGTTGATATTTTGTTTATATCACATAAAGGAAAAGGGGGATGATAAACGTCAAAATTTTACTAAATTCAATGATTTATAGTACGAAACAAAAGGAAGAAAACTTGCTTAAAATGCAATATTATGCGAAATTCTGAGATTTGAAGGCGAAATCACATATCGTGCTACTACGTGGAAAAGTATCGAAATTATGGTAAAAATGAAAATATTTACGTAATATCAAACTACATGAAAAACGTAAAAAAAGTCACTATTAAACCAAATTTAAGGATTTTAACTTCGAATCTTAAATCGAGGTTTCGTATTATTTAGATCCAATAAAAGACATATGACAATGTTGTTTCCAATACAAATGTTAAAAATCAATGTGTTTTCATTAGAATGAACTAAAATGTTCCTGATTTTCCGTTTATATTACCAATGGAAAATGTACACGTAAAACCGCACAATTCCGGCTGAAACGTCGATATATCCAATAAAAACCGAACTTCTCCCCTTTTCAATATCTTACTCAGTATTTTAACGAGAAACAAATAGTTGATTTAAAATGAGGTATTTAAGATTAATTTCTAATCAATTACGTGTTATTTCAAACTGCTTATATGTGGAGAGAGCCAGAATTTGGCTCCAAAATATGGCTCAAGGGTCAAATTTGGGATGTTTGGGATATTTGAAAACTGCAAGAGGGGGTTTGGCAAAATGTGACGCATCGCTGCTTTCAGTAATTGGCATATTTTCAGTATAAAAGTCGTAATTTCAAACTGCAAAACGTGCAGGGAGCCAGAATTTGGCTCCAAAATAAGGCTCCTGGGTCGAATTTGGGATGTTTGGGATATTTTGAAAACTGCATGGGGTTTTGGGCAAAATGTGACATTTCGCCGCTCACAGTAATTTGCATTATTTCAGTAATAAAAGTCAAAATTTCAAACTGCTAATACGTGCAGAGAGCCACAATTTTGCTCCAAAATATGGCTCAAGCGTCGAATTTGGGATGTTTCCGATATTTTGAAAACTGCATGGCGGGGTTTGGGCAAAATGTGACATATCGCTGCTCAAAGTAATTGGCATATTTTCGGTATAAAATTAAATAATTTAAAACTGCGAACACGTGCAGAGAGCCCGAATTTGGCTCCAAAATATGGCTCAAGCTTCGAATTTGGGATGTTTGGGACATTTTGAAAACTACAGAGAGGGTTTCGCCAAAATGTGATCCATCGCCACTTTCAGTAATTGGCATGTTTTCGGTATAAAATATCGTAATTTCAAACTGCGAATACGTGCAGAGAACCAGAATTTAGCTCCAAAATATGGCTCAAGGGTCGAATTTGGGATGTTTGGGCTATTTTGAAAACTGCTGGGAGGGTTTGGGCAAAATGTGACAAATCACTGCTCTCAGTAATTGGCATATTTTCATTATAAAAAGTCGTAATTTCAAACTGCGAATTCATGCAAAGAGCCAGAATTTGGCTCCAAAATAAGGCTCAAGGGTCGAATTTGGGATTTTTGGGATATATTGAAAACTGCAGGTAGGTTTTGGACAAAATGTGGTCCATTGCCGCTCTAAGTAATTGGCATATTTTCGGTATAAAAATTCGTAATTTCAATTTCAACATTTTGCCCAAACCCTACCTGCAGTTTTCAATATATCCCAAAAATCCCAAATTCGACCCCCTTGAGCCTTATTTTGGAGCCAAATTCTGGCTCTTTGCATGTATTCGCAGTTTGAAATTACGACTTTTTATACTGAAAATATGCCAATTACTGAGAGCAGTGATTTGTCACATTTTGCCCAAACCCTCCCTGCAGTTTTCAAAATAGCCCAAACATTCCAAACTCGACCCTTGAGCCATATTTTGGAGCCAAATTCTGGCTCGCTGCACGTATTCGCAGTTTGAAATTACGACATTTTATACCGAAAATATGTCAATTAATGAAAACATCGATGAGTCACATTTTACACAAACACTCCCTGCAGTTTTCAAAATATCCCAAACATCCCAAATTCGACGCTTGAGCCATATTTTGGAGCCAAATTCTGGCTCGCTGCACGTATTCGCAGTTTGAAATTACGACTTTTTATACTGAAAATATGCCAATTACTGAAAGAGGCGATGGGTCCCATTTTGCCCAAACCCCCCTGCAGTTTTCAAAATATCCCAGACATCCAAAATTCGACCCTTGAGTGAAATTTTGGAGCCAAATTGTGGTTCTCTGCACATATATTCGCAGTTTGAAATTACGGCTTTTTATATCGATAATATTTCAATTACTGAGAGCGGCGATAGGTCACATTTAGCCGAAAACCCCTCCTTGCAGTTTTCAAAATATCCCAAACATCCCAAATTCGACCCTTGAGAATGTTTTTGGAGCTAAATTCTGGCTCTCTGCACGTATTCGCAGTTCTAAATTACGACATTTTATACCGAAAACATGCCAATTACTGAAAGTGGCGATGGATCACATTTTGCCGAAACCCTCTCTGTAGTTTTCAAAATGTCCCAAACATCCCAAATTCGACGCTTAAGCTATATTTTGGAGCCAAATTCGGGCTCTCTGCACGTGTTCGCAGTTTTAAATTATTTAATTTTATACCGAAAATATGCAAATCACTTAGAGCAGCGATAGGTCACATTTTGCCCAAACCCCCCAGCAGTTTTTAAACATCTCAAACATCCCAAATTCGACCCTTGAGCCAAATTTTGGAGCCAAATTGTGGCTCTCTGCACGTATTTGCAGTTTGAAATTACGAATTTTTATACCGAAAATATGCCAATTACGGAGAGCAACGATGGATCACATTTTGCCCAAACCCACCATTCAGTTTTCAAAATATCCCAAGCATCCCAAATTCGACCCTTGAGCCATATTTTGGAGCCAAATTCTGGCTCTCTGTACAGAGAGGCCGAATTTGGCTCCAAAATATGGTTCAAGCGCCGAACTTGGAATGTTTGGGATATTTTGAAAAGTGCAAAGTGGGTTTGGGCAAAATGTGACCCATCGCTGCTCTCAGTAATTGACATATTTTCGGTATAAAAATTCGTAATTTCAACCTGCGAACCTGAGCAGAGAGCCAAAATTTGACTCCAAAATATAGCTCAAGAGTCGAATTTGGGATGTTTAGGATATTTTGAAAACTGCAAAGGGTTTTGGGCAAAATGTGACCCATCGCTGCTTTCAGTAATTGGCATATTTTCAGTATAAAAAGTCGTAATTTCAAACTGCAAATACGTGCAGAGAGTCAGAATTTGGCTCCAAAATCAAACTCAAGGGTCAAATTTTGGATATTTGGGATATTTTGAAAACTGCAGGTACGGTTTGGGCAAAATGTGATCCTTTGCCGCTCTCCGTAATTGGCATATTTTCGGTATAAAATTTCGTAATTTCAACCTGCGAATATGTGCAGAGAGCCAAAACTTGGCTAAAAAAAATATGGCTCAAGAGTCGATTTTGGGATGTTTAGGATATTTTGAAAACTGCAGAGGGTTTTGGGCAAAATGTGACCCATCGCTGCTTTCAGTATTTGGCATATTTTCAGTATAAAAATCGTAATTTCAAACTGCAAATACGTGCAGAGAGTCAGAATTTGGCTCTAAAATATGGCTTAGGCGTCGAATTTGGGATGTTTGGAATATTTTGAAAACTGCAGGGAGGGTTTGGGCAGAATGTGATCCATCGCCACTTTCATTAATTGGCATATTTTTGGTATAAAAATTCGTAATTTCCAACTGCGAATACGTGCAGAGAGCCAGAATTTGGCTCCAAAATAATTCTCAAGGGTCGAATTTGGCATGTTTGGGATATTTTGAAAACTGCATGGAGAGTTTGGGCAAAATGTGATCGATCGCCGCTCTGAGTAATTGGCATATTTTCGGAATAAAAAGTCGTAATTTCAAACTGCGAATACGTGCGGAGAGCCAGAACTTGGCTCCAAATTATAGCTCAAGCGTCGAATTTGAGATGTTTGGGATATTTTGAAAACTGCAGGGGTGGGGGTTAGGCAAAGTTTGACCTATCGCCGTTCTCAGTAATTGATATATCTTCGGTGTATAAATTAGTATTTTCAAACTACGAATATATGCAGAGAGCCACAATTTGGTTCCAAAATATGGCTCAAGGGTCGAATTTGGGATGTTTGGGATATTTTGAAAACTACAGGTGGGTTTGGGCAAAATGTGATCCATCGCCCCTCTCAGTAATTGGCATATTTTCGGTATAAAAAGTTGTAATTTCATACTGCGAATACGTGCAGAGAACCAGAATTTTGCTCCTAAACATAGCTCATGGGTCGAATTTGGGATATTTGGGATATTTTGAAACCTGAAGGGGGGTTTGGGCAAATTGTGATCCATCGCCGCACTCAGTAATTGGTATATTTTCGGTATAAAAAGTAGTAATTTCAAACTGCGAATACGTGCAGAGAACCAGAATATGGCTCCAAAATATCGCTCATTGGTCGAATTTGGGATGTTCAGGATATTTTGAAAACTGCAGGGAGGGTTTGGGCAAATTGTGACCCATCGCTGCTTTCAGTAATTTGGCATATTTTCGGTATAAAAATATCACTCTCTTGAGAATATCTCAAAAATATCTCTTGAGAATTCACAAAAACGTGGAAAAACGGCAAAATATTGCCTAATTCGATGATATTTTGTTTATATCACATAAAGGAAAAGGGGATGATAAACGTCAAAATATTGCTAAATTCGATGATTTATAGTACGAAACAAAATACAAGAAAACTTGCTTAAAATGCAATATTATGCGAAATTCTGAGATTTGAAGGCGAAATCACATATCGTGATACTACATGAAAAAGTATTGAAATATTGGTAAAAACGAATATATTTATGTAATATCAAACTACATGAAAAACGTGAAAAAAGTTACTATTAAACCAAATTTAAGGATTTTAACTTCGAATCATAAAGCGAGGTTTCGTATTATTTAGATCCAAGAAAAGACATATGACAATGTTGTTTTCAATACTAATGATAAAAATCAATGTGTTTTCATTAGAATGAACTAAAATGTTCCTGATTTTCCGTTTATATTACCGATGGAAGATGTACACGTAAAACCGCACAATTCCGGATTAAACGTCGATATATGTAATAAAAACCGAATTTGTCCCCTTTTCAATATCTTACTCAGTATTTCAACGAGAAACAAATAAATGATTGAAGATGAAGTATTTAAGATTAATTTCTAATCAATTACGTGTTTGCATCATTTATATCGAAACAAAATGCAAGAAAACTTGCTTAAAATGCAATATTATGCGAAATTCTGAGATTTAAAGGCAAAATCACATATCGTGATACTACATGAAAAAGTATTGAAATATTGGTAAAAACGAATATATTTATGTAATATCAAACTACATGAAAAACGTGAAAAAAGTCACTATTAAACCAAATTTAAGGATTTTTAACTTCGAATCATAAAGCGAGGTTTCGTATTATTTAGATCCAGGAAAAGACATATGACAATGTTGTTTTCAATACAAATGATAAAAATCAATGTGTTTTCATTAGAATGAACTAAAATGTTCCTGGTTCCGTTTATGTTACCGATGGAAGATGTAAACGTAAAACCGCACAATTCCGGCTTAAACGTCGATATATGTAATAAAAACAGAATTTGTCCCCTTTTCAATATCTTACTCAGCATTTCAACGAGAAACAAATAGATGATTGAAGATGAAGTATTTAAGATTAATTTCTAATCAATTACGTGTTTGCATCATTTTTATCGCATATGTAATGAATTAATAACAATAAACTGAAAATTAACAAAAACGTTGAAAAACGGCAAAATATTGCCTAATTCGATGATATTTTGTTTAAATCACACAAAGGAAAAGGGGATGACAAACGTCAAAATATTGCTAAATTCGATGATGTTTAGTATGAAACAAAATGCAAGAAAACTTGCTTAAAATGCAATATTATGCGAAAATCTGATATATGAAGGCCAAATCACATATCGTGATACTACTTGAAATAGTATCGAAATATTGGTAAAAATGAATACATTTACGGAATATCAAACTACATGAAAAACGTGAAAAAAGTCACTATTATTCCAAATTTGTGGATTTTAACTTCGAAACGTAGAGCGAGCTTTCGTATTATTTAGATCCATGAAAGACATATGACAATGTTGTTTTCAATACAAATGATAAAAATGAAAGTGTTTTCATTAGAATTAACTAAAATGTTCCTGATTTTCCGTTTATATTACCGATGGAAGATATACACGAAAACCGCTCTATTCCGGCTGAAACGTCGATATATGCAATAAAAACCGAACTTCTCCCCTTTTCAATATCTTACTCAGTATTTCAACGAATAACAAATAGATGATTGAAAATGAAGTATTTAAGGTTATTATCTAATCAATTATGTGTTTGTATCATTTTTATCGTATATTTAATGAATTAACAACAATAAACTGGAAACTCACAAAAACGCGGAAAAACAGCAAAATATTTCCTAATTCGATGATATTTTGTTTATATCACATAAAGGAAAAGGAGATGATAAACGTCAAAATATTACTAAATTCGATGATTTATAGTACGAAACAAAATGCAAGAAAACTTGCTTTAAATGCAATATTATGCGAAATTCTGAGATTTGAAGGGGAAATCACATATCGTGATACTACATGAAAAAGTATCGAAATTATGGTAATAATGAATATATTTACGTAATATCAAATTACATGAAAAACGTGAAAAAAGTCACTATTAAACCAAATTTAAGGATTTTAACTTCGAATCATAAAGCGAGGTTTCGTATTATTTAGATCCAAGAAAGGACATATGACAATGTTGTTTCCAATACAAATGATAAAAATCAATGTGTTTTCATTAGAATTACCTAAAATGTTCCTGATTTTCCGTTTATATTACCAACGGAAGATGTACACGTAAAACCGTTCAATTCCAGCTGAAACCTCGATATATGCAATAAAAACCGAACTTCTCCCCTTTTCAATATCTTACTCAGTATTTTAACGAGAAACAAATAATTGATTGAAAATGACGTATTTAAGATTAATTTCTAATCAATTACGTGTTTGCATTATTTTTATCGTATAATTAATGTATTAATAACAATAAACTGAAAATTCACAAAAAACGTTGAAAAACTGCAAAATGTTGCCTAATTCGATGGTATTTTGTTAAAATCACACAAATGAAAAGGGGATGATAAACGTTAATATTGCTAAATTCGATGATGTTTAGAACGAAACAAAACGCAAGAAAACTTCCTTAAAATGCAATATTATGCGAAAATCTGATATATGAAGGCCAAATCACATATCGTGATACTACATGAAATAGTATCGAAATATTGGTAAAAAAGAATATATTTACGTAATATCAAACTACATGAAAAACGTGAAAAAAGTCACTATTATTCCAAATTTGTGGATTTTAACTTCGATTCATAAAGCGAGATTTCGTATTATTTAGATCGAAGAAAAGACATATGACAATGTTGTTTCCAATACAAATGATTAAAATCAATGTGTTTTCATTAGAATTACCTAAAATGTTCCTGATTTTTCGTTTATATTACCGATGGAAGATGTACACGTAAAACCGCTCTATTTCGGCTGAAACGTTGATTTATGCAATAAAAACCGAACTTCTCCCCTTTTCAACATCTTACTCAGTATTTCAACGAGAAACAATTAGATGATTGAAAATGAAGTATTTAAGGTTATTATCTAATCATTTATGTGTTTGTATCATTTTCATCGTAAATTTAATGAACTAATACCAATAAACTGGAAATTCACAAAAACGTTGAAAAACAGCAAAATATTGCATAATTCGATGATATTTTGTTTATATCACATAAAGGAAATGGGGGATGATAAACGTCAAAATATTACTAAATTCGATGATTTATAGTACGAAACAAAATGCAAGAAAACTTGCTTAAAAATGCAGTATTATGCGAAATTTTGAGATTTGAAGCCGAAATCAAATATCGTGATACTACATGAAAAAGTATCGAAATATTGGTAAAAATGAATATATTTACGTAATATCAAACTACATGAAAAACGTGAAAAAAGTCACTATTAAACCAAATTTAAGGATTTTAACTTCGAATCATAAAGCGAGGTTTCGTATTATTTAGATCCAAGAAAGGACATATGACAATGTTGTTTCCAATACAAATGATAAGAATCAATGTGTTTTCATTAGAATTACCTAAAATGTTCCTGATTTTCCGTTTATATTACCGACGGAAGATGTACACGTAAAACCGTTCAATTCCAGCTGAAACCTCGATATATGCAATAAAAACCGAACTTCTCCCCTTTTCAAAATCTACTCAGTATTTTAACGAGAAACAAATAGTTGATTGAAAATGACGTATTTAAGATTAATTTCTAATGAATTACGTGTTTGCATCATTTTTATTGTATATTTAATGTATTAATAACAATAAACTGAAAATTCACAAAAAACGTTGAAAAACTGCAAAATATTGCCTAAGTCGATGGTATTTTGTTTAAATCACATAAAGGAAAAGGGGATGATAAACGTTAATATTGCTAAATTCGATGATGTTTAGAACGAAACAAAACGCAAGAAAACTTGCTTAAAATGCAATATTATGCGAAAATCTGATATATGAAAGCCAAATCACATATCGTGATACTACATGAAATAGTATCGAAATATTGGTAAAAAAGAATATATTTACGTAATATCAAACTACATGAAAAACGTGAAAAAATTCACTATTATTCCAAATTTGTGGATTTTAACTTCGAATCATAAAGCGAGATTTCGTATTATTTAGATCGAAGAAAAGACATATGACAATGTTGTTTCCAATACAAATGATAAAAATCAATGTGTTTTCATTAGAATTACCTAAAATGTTCCTGATTTTTCGTTTATATTACCGATGGAAGATGTACACGTAAAACCGCTCTATTTCGGCTGAAACGTTGATATATGCAATAAAAACCGAACTTCTCCCCTTTTCAACATCTTACTCAGTATTTCAACGAGAAACAATTAGATGATTGAAAATGAAGTATTTAAGGTTATTATCTAATCATTTATGTGTTTGTATCATTTTCATCGTATATTTAATGAACTAATACCAATAAACTGGAAATTCACAAAAACGTTGAAAAACAGCAAAATATTGCATAATTCGATGATATTTTGTTTATATCACATAAAGGAAAAGGGGGATGATAAACGTCAAAATATTACTAAATTCGATGATTTATAGTACGAAACAAAATGCAAGAAAACTTGCTTAAAAATGCAGAATTATGCGAAATTTTGAGATTTGAAGGCGAAATCAAATATCGTGATACTACATGAAAAAGTTTCGAAATATTGGTAAAAATGAATATATTTACGTAATATCAAACTACATGAAAAACGTGAAAAAAGTCACTATTAAACCAAATTTAAGGATTTGAACTTCGAATCATAAAGCGAGGTTTCGTATTATTTAGATCCAAGAAAGGACATATGACAATGTTGTTTCCAATACAAATGATAAAAATCAATGTGTTTTCATTAGAATTACCTAAAATGTTCCTGATTTTCCGTTTATATTACCGACGGAAGATGTACACGTAAAACCGTTCAATTCCAGCTGAAACCTCGATATATGCAATAAAAACCGAACTTCTCCCCTTTTCAATATCTTACTCAGTATTTTAACGAAAATCAAATAGATGATTGAAAATGAAGTATTTAAGTTTATTATCTAATCAATTACGTGTTTGCATCATTTTTATCGTATATTTAATGAATTAATACCAATAAACTGAAAATTTACAAAAACGTGGAAAAAAGGCAAAATATTGCCTAATTCGATGATATTTTGTTTAAATAACATAAAGGAAAAGGGAGATGATAAACGTCAAAATATTACTAAATTCGATGATTTTTAGTACGAAAGAAAATGCAAGAAAACTTGCTTAAAATGCAATATTATGCGAAATTCTGAGATTTGAAGGCGAAATCACATATCGTGATTGTACCGATAGAAGATGTACACGTAAAACCGCACAAATCCAGCTGAAACGTCGATATATGCAATAAAAATCGAATTTCTCCCCTTTTCAATATCTTACTCAGTATTTCAACGAGAAACAAATAGATGATTGTAGATGAAGTATTTAAGTTTATTATCTAATCAATTACGTGTTTGCATCATTTTTATCGTATATTTAATGAATTAATGACCCTTGAGCCATATTTTGTTGCCAAATTCTGGCTCTCTGCATGTATTTGCAGTTTAAAATTACGACTTTCTACACCGAAAATATGCCAATTAATGAGAGCTGCGATGGGAAACATTTTGCCCAAACCCCCCTGCAGTTTCCAAAATATCTCAAACATCACAAATTGAAAGCTTGAGGCATATTTTGGAGCCAAATTCTGTCTGTCTGCTCGTATTCGCAGTTTAAAATTACGACCTTTTTTTACCGAAAATATGCCAATTACTGAAAGCAGCGATGGATCACATTTTGACCCAACCCCTTCATGCAATTTTTAAAATATGCAAAACATCCCAAATTCGACGCTGGAGCCATATTTTGGAGCCAAATTCTGGCTCTCTGCACGTATTCGCAGTTTGGAATTACGACTTTTTAATTCCGAAAATAGGGCAATTACTCTAAGCGGCGATGGATAACATTTAGCCCACACTTTCCACGCAGTTTTCAAAATATCCTAAAAATCCCAAATTTGACGTTTGGGCCATATTTTAGAGCTAAATTCGGGCTCTCTGCACGTATTCGAAGTTTGAAATTACAAATTTTTATTCCAAAATACGCCGATTTCTTAGAGCTGCAATGGGTCACATTTTGCCCAAACCCCCCTGCAGTTTGCAAAATATCCCAAACATCCCAAATTCAACCCTTGAGCCATATTTTGGAGCCAAAATTTTTGCTTTCTTCACGTATTCGCAGTTTCATATTACCACTTTTTATACCGAAAATATGCCAATAACTGAATGCGGTGATGGATCACATTTTTCCCAAACCCTCCCTGCAGTTTTCAAAATATCCGAAACATCCCAAATTCGACCCTTGAGCCATATTTTGGAGCCAAATTCTGGCTCTCTGCACATATTCGCAGTTTGAAACTGCGAATTTTAATACCAAAAGTATGCCAATTACTGAGAGCGGCGATAGGTCACATTTTGCACAATCCCCGCCTGCAGTTTTCAAAAAATCCCAAACATCCCAAATTCGAAGCTTGACCCATATTTTGGAGCCAAATTCTGGCTCTCTACACGTATTCGCAGTTTAAAATTACGACTTTTTATACCGACTATATGCCAATTACTGAGAGCAGCGATGGGTCACATTTTGCCCAAACACTCCCTGCAGTTTTCTAAATATCCCAAACATCTCAAATTCGACCCTTGAGCCATTTTTTTGAATTTGGGATGTTTGAAATATTTTGAAAACTGTAGGGAGGGTTTGGGCAAAATGTGATCTATCGCCGCTCTCAGTAATTGGCATATTTTCGGTATGAAAAGTCGTACTTTCAAACTGCGAATATGTGCAGAGAGCCACAATGTCGCTCCAAAATATGTCTCAAGGTTCGAATTTGGGATGTTTGGGATATTTTGAAAACTGCAGGGGGGTTTTGGCAAAATGTGACTTATCTCCGCTTTTAGTAATTGGCATATTTTCGGTATAAAAATTCGTAATTTCAAACTGCGAATATGTGCAGAAAACCAGAATTTGGCTCTAAAATATGGCTCAAATTTGTCGAATTTGGGGTGTTTGGGATATATTGAAAACTGCAGGGAGGGTTTGGGCAAAAAGTGATCCAATGCTGCTTTCAGTAATTGTCATGGTTATTGTATAAAAAATCGTAATTTCATACTGCGAATTCGCGCAGAAAGCCAGAATTTGGCTCCAAAATATTGCTTAAGGGTCGAATTTGCGATGTTTGGGATATTTTGCAAACTGCAGGGGGGTTTGGGCAAAATGTGACCCATCGCTTCTTTCAGTAATTGGCATATTTTCAAGCGTCAAATTTGGGATGTTTGGGATAAAAAGTCGAAATTTCAAACTACGAATACGTGCAGAATTTGGAGCCAGAATTTGGCTCTAAAATAATTCTCAAGGGTCGAATTTTGGATGTTTGGGATATTTTGAAAACTGCAGGGAGGATTTGGGTAAAATGTGATCCATCGCCGCTCTTAGTAATTGGCATATTTTCGGTATAAAAATTCGTAATTTCAGACTGCGAATACGTGCAGAGAGCCAACATTTGGCTCCAAAATATGGCTCAAGGGTCGAATTTGGGATGTTTTGGATATTTTGAAAACTGCAAGGAGGGTTTAGGCCAAATGTGACCCATCGCCGCTCTAATTGGCATATTTTGGGTATAAAAATTCCTAATGTAAAACTGAAAATACATGCAGAGAGCCAGAATTTGGCTCCAAAATCTGGCTCAAGGGTGGAATTTGGGATAGTTGGGATATATTGAAAACTGCAGGGGGTTTTGGGCAAAATGTGACCTTTCGCCGCTCACAGTAATTGGCATTATATCCAATCCAATATTATGTGAAATTCTGAGATTTGAAGGCCAAATCACATATCGTGATACAAATGATAAAAAACAATGTGTTTTCATTAAAATTAACAGTAATTGACATATTTTCGGTTTAAAAAGATGTAATTTAAAACTGCGAATACGTGCAGAGAGCTAGAATTTGGCTCCAAATTATGGCTCAAGGGTCAAATTTGGGATGTTAGGGATATTTGAAAACTGCAAGGGGGGGGGGGGGGGCAAAATGTGACTCATCGCTGCTTTCAGTAATTGTCATATTTTCAGTATAAAAAGTCGTAATTTCAAACTGCAATACGTGCAGAGAGCCAGAATTTGGCTCCAAAATAAGGCTCCTGGGTCGAATTTGGGATGTTTGGGATATTTTGAAAACTGCATGGGGTTTTGGGCAAAATGTGACATTTCGCCGCTCACAGTAATTTGCATTATTTCGGTATAAAAAGTCAAAATTTCAAACTGCTAATACGTGCAGAGAGCCACAAGTTTGCTCCAAAATATATCTCAAGTGTCGAATTTGGGATGTTTCCGATATTTTGAAAACTGCATGTCGGGGTTTGGGCAAAACGTGACATATCGCTGCTCAAGGTAATTGGCATATTTTCGATATAAAAATTCGTATTTTTAACCTGCGAATACGTGAAGAAAGCTGAACTTGGCTCTAAAATAAGGCTCCAGGGTTGAATTTGGGATGTTTGGGATATTTAGAAAACTGGAGGGAGGGTTTGGGCAAAATGTGATCCATCGCCGCTCTCCGTAATTGGCATATTTTCGGTATAAAAATTCGTAATTTCAAGCTGCGAATATGTGCAGAGAGCCAAAATTTGGCTCCAAAATATGGCTGAAGGGTAGAATTTGGGATGTTTGAGATAATTTAAAAACTGCAGGGGGGTTTGGGTAAAATGTGACCTATCGCCGCTCTAAGTCTCTGCATCACTCTCTTAAGCCTCTGAATCCCTCTCTTTATCCTCTGCATCACTCACTCGAGCCTCTGCATCACTCTCTTGATCATCTGCATCACTCTCTTGAGCCTCTGCATCACTCTCGTAAGCCTCTGCATCACTCTCTTGAGCCTCTGCATAACTCTCTTGAGTCTCTGCATCACTTTCCTGAGCCTCTGCATCCCTCTCATGAGCCTCTGCAACACTCTCTTCAGCCTCTGCATCACTCTCTTAAGCCTCTGCATCCCTCACTTGAGCCTCTGAATCTTTCTCTTGAGCCTCTGCATCACTCTCTCGAGCCTCTGCATCACTCTCAGGAGCCTCTGCATCACTCTCTTAAGCCTCTGCATCCCTCTCTTGAGGCTCTGAATACCTCTCCTCTGCATCAATTTCTTTAGCCTCTGCATCCCTTTCTTGAGCCTCTGCATCCCTCTCTTGAACTCGAGGATGAAGAGAGGGATGCAGAGGCTCAAGAGAGTGATGCAGAGGCTCAAGAGAGAGATGCAGGGGCTCAGGAGAGTGATGCAGAGGCTCTAGATAGTGATGCAGCGGATCAAGACAGGGATTCAGAGGCTTAAGAGAGTGATGCAGAGGCTGAAGAGAGTGTTGCAGGGGCTCAAGAGAGGGATGCAGAGGCTCAAGAGAGTGATGCAGAGACTCAAGAGAGTTATGCAGAGGCTTAGGAGAGTGATGCAGAGGCTTATGAGAGTGATGCAGAGGCTCAAGAGATGGATACCGAAAATATGCCAATTACTTTGGCAATTGGTCACATTTTGCCCAAACCTCGCCATGCAGTTTTCAAAATATCGGAA